>NC_063170.1:56633207-56933207 GCF_023159225.1 Perognathus longimembris pacificus
TATACTCCTTAAATTATTTTCTTTATTATAAAGCTTTGATTTTTATAAAACATATATAGAACAGATTGCTTCTTGCAATAGGTTTATCTGTTTATTAGATATTTAAATCAACATGCCATTTATATTTTATGTATACAATGGCAAAATGTATGGGCAAGATTGAATTGAAAATGGAAAGAAGGATAATTTTTTTTTTTTACCAGAATTAGCACGGTTTTAAGCTGCTGAAGCAATAAATCATCAAGTCATGTTTATTATCTGTTTGGTCCTCCCACATAATTATTCCATCGTGTAATCTTGGAAATATTCAATACATTTGACCTGAGGTTTATGTTTGTAGTTGTATAATCAATCAGTAGCATCACTAGCCTTGTTGCTTGAGGTGGAAATGGTGGTTGAGAGGGTTTAAACGCTTCAAAAATTCCTTTGACTACAGTTGCCCAAGTTTACCTTTTAAAGTTTCCCCAGGATCACTCATTCTGTATCAAATATGAGGAAGGGATCAGAGGTTAATGGTCCTTAATTGGACTTCATTAAGTGATAATAGAAGATCTTGAGCTTCTCATTATGTTCCAGGATTGTACAGAGATGTCATAACACCAAAAAAATAATGAACTGGAAGGCATACATTACCATGCGTTGGAACACTCCAGCAATTTATTATGTTTCAGTGATGTTCTCTCCAGTCAGGTATAGAGTGAGATGCATATTAATAACTTGGTCAAGTTCCTATTTTGAGAAGAACTGTATTTTCAGATAATGAAGACTTTCTGATTGGAACTCTTATGACTTACAAAATTCTAGTTGATGATGTTTGTCTTTTCTTATTATTTATTATCTGCCCTCAACCATGAAAGACAAGGTTATTTGATCATTCAGCCTATGCAGTATGTGTGAAACATAGATTTGTGCTTATGCAACACTTTTAAATTAGGGGCTGTCCATTCCTTCATTTCCTTTGAGGCAATTTCCCAAGCACTTTGGTCTAAGCAACTGCTGTTTAGATCCAAGTCAGTTCTACACTTCTCATTTTGCTCTGAGGATGGAAAGCCATGCATACAAAATATCAGTAGCTGTAGTTAATATGTCATGGGAAATGAATGCCCAAATGTGTGGGATAATGCCATGGGCTTCAGAGATAACTACAATGAGGGATAATGAGTCAACCTTGGTCTTCTTTAACACAAAGCTAATATATGCAAAAAGATATTACCCTTCATCACTATTTGATGTAATTGCTCCCAATCTGTAACCTGAGCAATAGATAAAAGCCTCCTATCCAAACATTAGCATTAAGCTGTGTTTCTCTTAGATGTCAATATGACATTCTTATGCTTCAGAGAGGAGCTAGACATAAAAATGTACCTTCTATGCTGTGTTCTTCCTCAAATTTTCTGTGAATCCTTGGAAATAAAGAAACAAATAATTGGCCAGGTCCTGGTGGCTCATGCCTATAATCCTAGCTACTTAGGAGGCTGAGATCTGAGGATCACAGTTTGATGCCAAGTCCATGAGACTCTTCTCTCCACTTACTCATTAAAAAAAGCCAGAAATAGAGTTATGACTCTAGTGGTAGAGCACTGGCCTTGAGCAAAAAAGCTCAGGGACAGTGCCCATGTCCTGAGTTCAAGCCCTGACACTGGTATAAAAAAAGAATTAAATGATTGAACTGACACTAACATTTATAATAGTTTAGAAAATTGGTAGAGAATGGTTATGGTGAGGAACTAGATCTTATTCAGATATTACATGACAGCAATCTGAAAGCATGCTAAAAATCTTTCTTCAGAGCAAATAACAGGTTTGATGAACCTGGGAGAGGGAATGTTTTGTGGCTAGAAGGGATATCAATATAATTTCCCCCTAAGATGGTAAGTTTTGTGTGTGGAATTATTTTCCTCCCATTGGTTTTAATTCAGTAAACATTTGAGCCTCATATGTGATTAGAACTCTGCCTGTATAATTGTTTCAAGGCCCATCATCTTCCAATGAAGTGGGAAGGTGCTCAGATAAAATAGACATCTAAGCAAGTGCTTGGTGGATGCTTGTAGCTAGGGAAACTGATGCTAACAGGTATAGAGGAAGCAGAATCCCACAAGAGGTAACCCCAGTAGAGATGACTAGGAACCATTCAGAGAGAAGGAAGAACAAAAGACAATTCCAAGTAGAGCAAATTGTATTTGTGGACTCAGAAGCATTAATTAAGGCAAAGAGAATGATAGAAAATCATGTTTTCTAGTCCTCTGGGTTTTCATAACAATGGTAGGGGTTCATGCTTATTACTGCTTGTACAGTTATTTCCTTGATACAGTGCCTTATGTTGACTTGTTTCTTTCAAGATAAATATGTCTTGTTTGTACATATATGTCATACTAGCACCATCTGATGTAAATAGGTCTCTTTTGAAATAAATTGAAACAAAGTAAAATATGAACTCAGAGTTGTTGCCATTAGAAAATGCTGAGCCTAGAGCAGGTCTTTGTTAGTAAGACCATCAGCTCATCCTCCCACCAACATGAACCTTTCTTCTTGGAAATAAACCTGATGGAGATTTGTCATACCCTCCATAGTTGCTTTAGTACACTGTCTATTGTCTTGAGGATCCCTAGTTGCTTTCGTACACTTGTCTATTGTCTTGAGGATCTCCTGTTGTCTCTTTTTGGGAATAATTATTATATACCATAATGACTTTAAATTTTGTCTTAGGGATTATTAGAAACTGTTGGAGAATTTTTTTTTTTTTTTTTGGCCGGTCCTGGGGCTTGGACTCAGGGCCTGAGCACTGTCCCTGGCTTCTTCTTGCTCAAGGCTAGCACTCTGCCACTTGAGCCACAGCGCCACTTCTGGCCATTTTCTATATATGTGGTGCTGGGGAATCGAACCCAGGGCCTCATGTATACGAGGCAAGCACTCTTGCCACTAGGACATATCCCCAGCCCCAGAATTTTTTTTTTCCATGTGCTAATCCCTGGTCTCAAACTCCGGGCCTGGGTGCTGTCTCTGAGCTTTTTGTGCTCAAGGTTAGTGTTCTACCATTTGAGCCACACCTCCACTTCCAGTTTTTTTTGTTGTGAAACTGACATGAGTCTCACAGACTTTTGTACCTAAGCTTGCTTTGTATTGCAGTCATCTGATCTCAGCCTCCTGAGTAGGATTATAGGCTTGAGCTACCCATGCCTGGCTGTTAGAGAACTTTTAAACAGTTCATAGTTTTATTTCTCTGAGTCTTGCCTGGAAGGACCCAGAGGACCCTGAAGCCATAACTGAACATGCCTGTCAGTTTTTGTCAACTATTTTAAATATCCAAGACATTTATGCTCCCTTAATTCACTTAATTCAGCACCCTTACATTGAAATAACAAGAAACTTACTTTACTAAAAGTTGAAAGCTTTCTTCTTCTTTTTGGTGTTTTTCTTCAGTATGATATCCTTCATCTCTGGTGCATATAAACAGCACACAGTAGATGCACAACAATTATGGATTAATAAGTGGACAAATGCATTGTGTTTATGGTGTGTTACTACAGACTTTCAGTGTTAACAATGATATATTTAGTGCCTTTAATTCTTCCTTATATTGTTCCTATAGTGATATTTCTGTACTTAAAATATGCTTCTAAGAAGCCTTTGGAAGCACAAGTTACTAGGATAGCAGGACTTCAGTTTTGTATTTGTTGATTTAATTTATTAGATAATCTGGTTGTTTATATTGCATCCAATTCCTGTAGAAACTCAAGCTTTTAGGAATGACAGGTTCATTTCTCACTTCTGTCCCAGTTGGTTCTATCAAAACCCACTAGGAGCAAAGCCCAGGAATGATGTTCCTGAAAAGCATTTGTCCTTCTTTCCTTTGTGGATAATTAGCAGACTCTTCAAAAAAAAAAGTGTGAAGCTGCAAAAACAATGACTCAAGACAGTTAGCTTTTTCTCAATGCTCATTCCACGTATAAGTTTTCATCTTTGGCGTGAGACTTTCATGGAAAGCGCAAGTCTTTCAGATTTTCTTGCACCATGAAGCCTTGAGTCCTATGTTGAATTTCGTTTGCCTATTATAATTTAATAAAGTGGTAAAGAATAAAGCAGGAACTGTGCCTCTTTGTCTACTCTTTTGTCTGTATCATTTGATATCATAGTCTCCAGGTAACCCATCCAGGTAGCTTTTAAATTTGTTTTATGGAAGTATAATACACCAAGAGAGACCCATGGAAATCATAAGTGTTGGCCTAATGTATCATCAGAAAATGACCATAAACGGATGAAGAAATAAAATCAAACCAGGTCTTAAAAGATCCAGAGTCTTCTAATCATCCCAATTTCTGGCCAAAGGTTAGCATTTCAGCCTAATGCATTAGCTTTGTGACTTTTGAAGTTTTAATGGAGCATAGTCAGCTCTGACTTCACTTATACAATGGTATATTTGTGATATGAGTTATTTGTTCATCATTGTGTGCTGGGATTGGGTGACAGTTTTTATCAATCCTTGATAACATTGCTGTTCGGTTTCAATCTACTGCAATGTCATGTGTCAGATATTCCTATTGAGTGTCTGGGAGTAGGATTAGAGTTTTTAAGTGTAAAGCATTGTTTGGCTTTAGTATAAAGTGCCAAGCAGTTTTTCTACATGCTATACAAATTAGTACTTAGACCAGAAAGAGGAAACAATAATCCTTTGGCTCTATATTCTTCTTAGCACTTGCTTCTGTCAGTCATTTTAATTTTCCCCATTGTAGTATTATGAACTTGTGGCTTAATTTGCATTTTATTCATTGCTGATGAAGTTGAACACTTATTCATGTAATTATTGGCCAGTGGGATATTTCCGTTTGGTGGTTTCTATTTCAACTTCTTGCCCATTTTTCTACTGGATTGGCTGCTTTGTCTTATTGATGTGTAGAAATTCTTTTATATTCTGAATGTAAGACCTTTGTCATCTGTGTTACATATTTTTTCTGGGAATTGCTTTTCCCCTCTCAAGGCTAGCTTGTTTGCTTTTAAAATTGAACAGAAGTTATTAACTTTGTATCAATTCTCTAAATAATATATATGTATATATATATGAAATTCTAAATATTGGAACACTAAATTTTATACCTCTTAACTTGCTTGGACAGTGTTAGGGGTAGATGTGATTCCCCTATGTCACTTGCTAGGTTAATTAATTATTTTAAATAGTTATTTGGCTTTAATAAAGATTTTTCATGTCTTTTTCTATTTTTACCTATTCTGCATGCTTTAAAGATTTTTCCTGTTTTGATTGAATAGCATTTGAAACCAATCTTTCTTTCTCTGTATATGCATGTATATACTGGAAACTTTTATTTTTATCATTTTTACTTTTACACAAAAGTAGCTAGTTGATATATGTATGCTGTTTCCAAAAACAGCGCTGTCCCTTGCAAAGTGTTATCATGTAGAATTAAACAGCTTAGACAGGGATTGCAACGTAGTTTCTTACTGCTGAGTTCCTTGCTCTTTGGCATAGAGGAGAAAGCCATGGGTAGATGGGGAAAGATGCGGAAAGAGGCTTCTTTTGGTTCAGGTTTATTATTTGAGGGAAGGCTGGTGATGCATATTGTGGCCTCAGGCCATTTCCGTTCCCTGTGGATGGATGTCAGGCAGATGTGTGCCATGGGATTGAGAGGGGCTCTGTTGATCTCATGCTCTTCTGGGTCGAGGCCCTGTCTATCAGTTCCACACAGGCTTTCCAAAACGGATGTCTGCTAGTGATTATGTTCTCAGGGACTACACTCCTTAGAGAGTCATCTAGCATTTGGTATATAAAATCATAGGACAGAAGTTGTGTGAAGGTTGGGACAAATAGCTCAATAAATATGGGTGGCACTTCAGTTCAGCATGCGATTTTCTAGCATAACAGCTTTTATTTAAAATGCTTCTTTGAACAGGTCTTTAATAATACCCTTTGTGTTCCTGTGCTTTTCATCTCCATCTCTTAAATTCCTCATCTACTACCAGTTTAAATCTTTGTGCTGGGTGGCTTACCTGTGTCAGCCTTTTGCATATAGCAACTTGGGCTGTAAAGCCAAAGTTCTGCTTCATCCCAGCTCTATACTCCCAGGAAGAACTGAGTCCCATTCTACCCCTGACCCTTTGAAAGTTCACTTTGTGAGTCCAACAGTTGCTATTCTACCAAGGAAGCAATAGTAAGGTAAGGAGTCCAGTAGAAAAGATTTTGATTCACATAAAAATGACTGGCACAAAGGATTACCTATTTAATTACTTTATGACCTTTGCTTGGGTGTATCTCATCTCTCTTATTCTCAGTTTCTTCATCTCTAAAATGAGAATAACAATTATATCTTCTATATAGGAGGCTTTGAATATAAAAATGAGATGATACCAGATAAGTTCATGGCTTGAAGCCGGGCACAAAAGCTGCCATTAATATCACTGTTGTCACAGCTGTAATTCTTATTGTCACCCTTGGCATTATTAGTCAGTGGTGAAGGGGAATGTCTCCCGGTAAGAGTGAACTTTGAAGGCCCAGTTAGAGAAAAGAAGGTTGCTTGGTGAGAATGAATTAGGACAAAAGAAGCTGGTGAACTTCATAGGTATTTATATCCAGCTACCATAGCTGAATGAATTGTCTTTCTTTCCATGAGGGAGAATCTGTCAGAAGAATTGCTATTAGTCATGTGGAATTAGGCTGCTTCCTACATTGAATGGTATCAGAAAGAGATGCTAATGAATTCTAACATTTTGTCATTCTTTTCTTCCCTTCAGTATTCATTGCCAGCCACCACAAGATTCTTTTATGTCTACAATGCCCTGTAGTGAAAGAAATGATTAATTAGATCACAGCTTATCTTAGCTTCACTGTACTACAGCCTGGAAACCTTTCTCATGTTGAGATGCTGAGAAGATTTTGGGTGATAGCACTGTGTCACTGGGAAGATACTCCCATGTCTCTCCTGAAGATGGTTCTACTCATCCACTTGAAACTGAGCTTTATTTTCTGAAGGGAAAATACTGAAGTAGGAAAGTATACATTCTATTCTAGGAGTGGGGAGTGATAATACCTTTCTTACGCATCATTAGAGTCACTAGTGGCATGCCTACAACAACAAGAAATGGGTGAATGAGAGAATCTATAACATTTCTCTTTTATGTATAAGAAGAAATGATTAATTTAATCTAAGTTTTAGGCAACACAAGAGTGTTTAGCTACAAGGACTCAGAGATCTAGGGTGAATGATCCACTAGTTTGCTTGGGTTGGATGAGGCAAGGACAACCATGTAGATAATGGGATGGGACCAACAGGGTATGATCTAACTCCTGTAGAGTGAACGAAGGAAACCCACAAGACCTTTCTGTTCTGTCACACTGTGTAGCACTTAGCCACACTGTGTAGCATTCCCTCTTCCTAGGTATGGGGCTGCAGGACCCCTTCTAAAATAAGGGTCTTATCGCCTACTATCAGACAAGGCAGGTTAGAGAATTTCTTTATGGAGAATTGTTACACAGAAAAATCAAGGAAAAATAGAGTATTAACATCTTGGCTTTACAGCTAGTTTTCGAGGGCTGAGAGAAGAGGTTCTCACTTACATGACCTAACCTGAGAAGAGGATTTCTTGGTTTCTGTGGCCTGTATTGGGAAAGGAAAAGGTGAAAGATAGGCAGGAAAGGTTAGAAAGACACTTTGCTTCTGGGGCTGGCTTTGTTCCAGTCAATGTGCTCAGCATGCTAATGAATACCTTAGCATACTTCGGGGTATCACTTTGTGAATCCCAACACCATCACGTCTTTTTGTTCTGCGTTCTTCAAAATATGTTTTTTTTTTTTTTCAGCCAACTGCTTCAGAAGCCTTTGGCAGATACTCATGTGATTCCTCGGCATATACAAACTTAATCACCACAGCCCTAACCTCTGTCTATACTGAATAAATGTGTGTGTGTGTGCGCGTGTGTGTTGGGAGGCATTTTGGAGAACAGAATCAAAAATTTCTCTACATAAGCTGTTATTTTCTTTTCTTACTGTAACTTATTGAGCAGGAAAAAATTAATTTTTCATTTATTCCTAATTAATTATGTATCTGAGCCTTCCTCTATCAAAATAATGTGAATTTTCAACATGACCAGAGTGTGAGTTAAGTAAATAAATTTCCCAGGAAAAATGTTTTGGCAGTCTTATGGCAGTACTGGCATCATATCTCAGGATCTTGAACTTGCTAGGCAGGTGCTCTCCCTCTTAAACCATGACCTGTGTCCATTTTGCTTTGGTTATTTTTGGAAAAGGGATTCATGCTTTTTGCCTGGGTTGGCCTGGGCTGTCATCTTTCTTCCATATTTGGAATGACAGGGACATTTTTATATGCCCAGCTTTTTCTTAGTTGAGATGGAGTCTTATGAACTTTTTCCCCACAGATAAGCCACAATTCTGCTGATTTCCATCCCCAAAATAGCTATGATTATAGATATGAGCCACCATACGTGGCTCGATGAGACATCATTTTTAACAATTACTTCTCACTTTGACATCCTAATAGGTTCAGATGGTGCCTGCAGAGGAAGGAGTATTCTGGCTTTAGAAATCTGAACACCTCATGCACATGGCTGATTGAATCCACAGATTCTGATTCAGCTGACTTGACTCAGATGAGCCCAACAGGCTGTGAAACACCAGGAAAAGCCAATGTTGTCTTCTAATCAGTCCAGTGTGTGTGTGTTGATTTTTTTCTATCTTTCCATATTTAAATTCAGTAGTAAACACCTCAGAATAAAATCTTCAGCAAGGCAGCAAGCTGAAGACCTACTCAGGGTATGTGGAAATATATAAAGTTTTCCTCAGACTACCATCCTAGAAGCATTCATTAAGCTTACTCAAGCAGTAAGAAGCCAAGGCTACAGAGAGATGAGAGTAAAGCAAATCACCCTCATGCTTAAATTGGAGCTGGAAGTTCTGGTACACTAATGAAGCTAATCTCGAAGGGGCATCCAATTATTGTTCTCTTCTTTTGTGTCTTTTTTTGGCTTGACTTTAGCATTGGTACCTAAGAACTTGTGAAGGGAAACATGTGTGAGTTGGACTTTGTTCATCAGCCAATTCTGTAAGTACACACACACACACACACACACACACACACACACACACACACACACACCCTACATACTAACTGTTGATCTCAGGTCTTAAGCTTACTAGAATAACACTCTATCACATAATTCCCTAGTCCCTTTGCTTTTAGTTCATTTTTCAGATAGGTTCTCATGAGATACTTCAATTTTTGCTCTCCTATATCTGCGATCACAGATGTTTAGCATCACGTTGAGTCTCACACTTATCTTTACTGAATAAACAATTCCACTTTTATTAGATCCAAATAGTATTCTATTTTAAAAGGCATTTTTATTCGCTCCTTAAGATCCTAGCATGAAAAGCAAACTTTCTTTTATAAGGATTCTTTCTTGTAGATTTGCTCATAATCCATAAGTTACGTGCTAATGGCCACCCAGTTTCCAGTGAGGCTAATTTTGGAAGCCTGAATGATAGAGTACTTGTCTGGGATATGAGTTGGTGGTGTTTTGGTAATCTCTTTGGTGTTAGAGAAGCTGTGAAATGCATCCTTCATGTCCTTGATTCAACCATATGTAGGTGAATTCTTCACATAGGACTTCCTTCTATATTCTTTCTTTTTCCTTTATTTTTTCTGATTTATTTATTATTGGGCCAATCCTGGGGCTTGAACTCAGGGCTTGAGCACTGTCCCTGGCTTCTTTTTGCTCAAGGCTAGCACTCTACCACTTGAGCCACAGCGCCCCTTCTCTATATGTGGTGCTGAGGAATTGAACCCAGGGTTTCATGTATGTGAGGCAAGCACTCTACCACTAGGCCATATTCCCAGCCTCTGATTTTTTTTGTTTGCTTTGATTTCCTCTTCCTTTCAAAAGCCTCACCCCTCCCATAACCCTCTAATCTTAGTTCCTAAATAGTTACCTTTTGAGCTATAGGGTTTTGTTAACTCTAACCCAATGCTAATTTATTAATTGGAATGTGTGTGACACTTTGGGGCTGTAAGGTAGGAAATGATACAATTCTTCCTGTCAGAGACATCACTACAATTAGAGTAAACCATTGTGAGTAAAATGACACTGAATGGTTTGGTAGGGAGGTAAAGGAGGCTAGGACAGAAACTAAAATGGGTTTTTGCCAATGTAGTTTGATTTTAAAAGGGGGCAAGGCTTTGCCTAGAGAAGTAAGGAGAGATGCAACCAGAGGGCATAGTGGGTCGTTTGCAACTCGAAACTTGACTGTGCATTTTCTCTAGTATTCAGTGATCTGTGATACCATACAGTTCAGTGGAAGGAAAGTGAAGGGGGTGTGGAATGTAAGCACTGAGATCCGAGGTGGCTGAAGGTAGAGTACTGAGGAAAGTGAAGAGTTTCTTGATATGAGCCAAGATGGTGGGCGTAGAAGTTCATGCTGGTCTTCCTTTAGGTAATGAAGATGAAGTGCTTCATCTCATGGGGATAAGGAACCACAGATGTGGTGTGGTTCCTCAGGTATAATGAATTTTTCACAGTTACTTTCTCCTCTTCGTAAATAAAACAAACTCTTGTGTAAAGTAGGGTCATAAAAGATTTAGGCAAATATTACTCCTATTCTCTATGGGACTTATGGTTACATTTAGGCACTCATCATAGGATGATGGGATAGGGTGGAAGAGAGACATTTTTATTTTAGATATTTTCCTATCATTTAAACAAGTACTATTTTGTACTAATTTTCCCCCAGTTTCGGAGATAATAAAAGACCATTCAAAAACTATTTTTAACCAAGTATGTTAAGAAACAGATAGAGTTAAATGGAATTCACACAAGGTAAAGGAAATCTTGTAGGAACAAACAAAAATAACAAAAAAAATTATATGACATCTTTTTCCAATGAGCCTTCTTCCAACTTTACAAATCAATACTCCATAGTTTCTCTGTTTCTCACATATAGGGCTTTCAATAGAGTTTTGTTTATTGAGTATTCTTGAGTGTGTAACATTTTATTGTCATTTTGATGGTAACATTTTCTCCAAGCAATGGGGAAGTCAATAGGAAAACGTTATTTTACTTAAGAGAAATTCCTTTTTCTCCATTAGGGCTTTTTCAAAGCCCAAAGTTTGTGCTTTGAAGCTGGGCAGGGGACCATGACTAGGTCTTTTCTCTGGATATCATATATAGTGATTGTGTTAGTTAGGCTTTGATGTTGCACTTCTTTGTAACAAACCACCGTTGAATATCACCACCATCACTTATTTATAGGCTTATAGGTTTGCAGTTCAGGGATGGGACAGCTGTCCTTGGCTGAATTTGATTGCAAGAGGCTGTACTTCAGGCTTTGTGTCAGGTTCAAGTCTACTTCAAGGATCTTCAATGTGAGACTCAGGCTTAAAGATTACAGTCTATCTGGGACATAGTGAGGGGGCAGAAGTTCAAAAGTACTGGTGAAAACTCTCATGATAGCTTGATATTATCGATGAAAAGGGAAACACTACATGTCTGCTCACTGGTTAAAACAAAATAGCCAAGCTCTGAATCAGTGGGAGTGGTAGAGCAGTATTCTTTCTCTCCAGTAGGAGTCACTATGGAGTCTCATGACCCAGGATAAAAATGTGTAAGGAAAGAGAAACCAGGACAACACCGTCTACTTCGGTGACGAATGTATTATTAAATGAAAGTCTCAATTGCTGTCTGCACTTAGATTTTCTCAGTGTGGGAAACCGTAATTATAGCGCTAACTTGAGCAAATTAAAAGTGTTATAATAACCATGCTTTTTTTTCTTTAAATACTGCTAATGGAAAAATCTGAGAACAATTGGTTAAACAGCAAATGCTGTACTATCATTATGAAAGATGTATTGTACTAAAATTTTGAACTAAATTATACAATCAAGTAGTAAGCCTTTTTTCTTCTTTTCCACTTTCTTTGCAAAGAGGAAGGGAAGGGAAGGCACATAATATCTGTGTAAGAAAGAATGTGATTTCAGACTTCTAACTTCCAGAATTGTTAGCGGATACATTTTTGTTCTTGCAAGCCACTCAGTTTGTAATATTCTATTATGGAAAACATAAAAACTAACTATGTACCTCGAGGAGAAGGATTTCAATGTATAAAACCTTAGCTCCTTTAGCTTTAAAATGGCAGTAGCATCAGTAGATGTCTTACAGAATTGACATGGGTCTTTATATAGAAAGTACAGGGTGTAGCTAGAATTCAAAGAATGATTATTGTAGGTGAGCATCTAGCATCATAATGATCACAGATTTCCCTTGATTGTTTTTGAAATACATCTGTTTAATTCCCTGTAATAGTTTTGAAGTAGATGTGTCCCCTCATTGACCAATCTGAGTCAAGGTGCTCACAGCCTTCCTTAGTATTCTCTTGATAACACATGGGGATGAGTGCATGGCCCAAGCATTTGTGACTGTAGCCTTAAATAGCCTATAGCATTTGGAAGTGTATTTTCAAGTCTATACTAATTTGGGATTACTCTGTAATATATGTACATTTGTTTCAATATAAAAATAGATATGTTCAGATACTAGTTTGCTTAACTTCTTTCCAAATCCTCAAAAAACAGGCCTATGTCTCCTATGGCTACTTTAGCCTTTATACACCCCCACTCATCAGTAGACTGTTACAGACTTTTAGCTTAATAATTATAGGTTAGAAATTATTCTTATGTGGATGCCTATGATTGTATAATTTGATGTGACAACCATTTTGTTTCTAAACATAGAAAATAGTAGACCACCTGTTAGGTGATTGGCTATCAGACTTAGAGACATTCGGAACCATTGTTTCCTGTTATAAATTGGTGTGCTACTAACATCTAGTACATAGCTAGATCGGCACCCAGATATGTTTGATGTCTTACAATGCATAGGGGATAGTTCTTGAACAGAGGGACATTACTTAGCCCAAGATGTCAATAATGCCAGTTTGAAAAAGTCCTGCTCGTATCCACACCAAGTTGTATATACTCACACCATGCAATCCAATTGTGCATGACCACCCATCTTACCACAAGAGTTGAAGCTTTCTCCCAATGTCAGTGATGATACACTTATCTAGAAATAACTTCCTTTTTCTGATCTCAATAGCATTAGGAATGCATAAAGTTTAGAGATAGTTGGGCTTTTTGAAGAAATTCCATAGGTCACAGAGCTGAGGTCTTGGGAAAGCAAGCTTGCTCTCATGCAAGCACAGGCATGTAGCAAATGGAAGCAAGTCAAGAGCCAGGAATGCAATTCTCCTCCTCCCACCTGTGGATAAGCAGCTCCCATAGTGTGCGTCCATTTCCCTATGTATGTAACCTTAACTTTCTGCTAAGCCCTCAAAAGGGTAGTATCTGTTCTCACACCAATGGACAACTTGTGTTTAGTTCATTATTCTCAGCCTCCAAGAATACTCTGAATCAAACATTGAATCCTCAAGTCATTGATGAAGCTCTTGTCACATTTTATTACCATAGATTTTGGGTGTTTTGTCCTTTCCTTCTATACATGAAACTCCTTCAAAGGTTAGGCCTTCTTTCCTCCCAGGGCCTGCTATCTGCTGTGGTATGTTGTTCAGGTAGTATGTTTGAATGGACGAATGAGTCTAGCACTAAGTCTATAAATCAGTCAGAATGAGTCTAGCACTCAACCTATATAGATTAGCCAGTTTGGATACTTATGTGGGATCTAGATTTGTTCTGAATCACCTGTTGCCCAAAGTGCATCTCGTATCCTTTCAGCTGAGAAAATGTAGTTCAAATTAGTGTAAAGGACATACATGGGTAATTGACTAAGTTTCAGAGAAAGAAAAATGACACCAGTTTCTGTTTGTCATTCCTTCTTCTGTCCTTATACTTGATTGGAATCAATAACTGATTGCTGTGGTCAGTGCTTCCCATCTTTCTGTGGCTCACAGACTGTTTATTTCAACATGGTGGCCATGACAACTCTTCTTAGTCTCTGCCGAAGGTCCATTTTCCATAATTCCTGTAGAATACTCGGGCATAACCAGTCTAGCTGGCATCATTTACTGATAACTAACCAATCACTTTGGCCATGAATATTGGACCATCTGACCAGAGCAAAGCACAAGATTATCCCTCTGGCTAGGGGAGGAGGGAGTCACCACATTCATCTACCTGGAATGGGTTTCAGAGGAAAGACATTTGATTACTAGGAGGATGTACACACGGAACCCCAGGATAAGAAAGCATATGGAATCTCCAATACAGTAGATAAGATACCGCAGCCACAATATGTGTTACTTTTTTCCCTCTGCAAGTCCTCAAAATGTGTTTATAACCAAGATACAATTGGCAAACATATATGGTCACTAACTGAAGGAAAATGTAATCATTTACTACGTTGAATATTGTCAGCAAACTGGCTTATTTAGAATGATTTACCAGCACAGTGCATGAAAATTTTCCTAGCCCATAAATAGAACATTTATGCTCTGCTAAAATATATATTCCCTGAGCATACTTTATTGCTTTTCCTAATAAAATGGAGGAATTTATGAGAAATAAGTGGGCCTGGCATACAGTGTATGTGTGCACCAGATAACATGTATCTTTTGGAATTGCCCAATCTTTACTTGGCAGGTTTTATGACAGTTTAATCCAAAGGACAAACTCTTCTGAGGTTAGGGAATTGCGGGGAGCCTTCTATGGGGCAACTGTTGAAATGCAGGACCACGGTGTTTTCTTTCTTTGTATCAGTTGCAACATCTAATTATAAAGAAGGCAGTGTCAATAAGGTTTTGATTTTAATGCTGGCAGTAAGTTGTATTAAATCAAACTCACTTGATAATAGCTACTCAAAATTATCTCTTACAGAAATGTGCAATTAGAATATATCTTTGTCATTACTTTTACAATAAAATAAAAAAAAGAATATGTCTTTGTCAGAACAACAAGGATGAGTGACTTAGCAAATATTTTAACTTGTGGCTCTGATGATAAACTTGATGACACACATTTACTGGCCAAACCAAAAGCATTTGGAAAGCTGAGATGTGTGAGTTATATATTGCCATTTTTTTCTGGGTTTAATTATGTTTCTGAATATTGCAGGATTGTGAAACAGAATGTATGTAATTAAACCTAATGGTTTAACTCTGGTCCTGCCAGAATGTAAGCCCAGTAGGAGTCGGGACTTTCATCTATTTTGTTCACTATTGTTCTTTTTGGAAGGGAATACCAAAATTGAGAGACACAGGGAGGGGGGAGTGGGGAATGAGGGATGAGGTAACAAACAGTACAAGAAATGTATCCAATGCCTAATGTATGAAACTGTAACCTCTCTGTAATTCAGTTTGATAATAAATAACAAAAACAAACAAACTATATATAAAAGAGTTGATGTGTAAAAGGTCATCCATCAATACCCATTAGAGGAATGTATGATGTTTAAAATGAGTCTTTGCAAATGAAAATCGTATCCTCTGAACTTTTGCCTTTTCCAGGATATGTTGTACAGCGGTTAGCCTTTGGTGATCGGTTCCTTTTTTCTCGGTAACGTTCATCTAAGGTGTTCCATGTCTTTTCATCATATCTTTACAGCTTATTTCTTTGTACTGATGAATACTAGTCCATGGTATAGCTGTATCAGAGTTTACTTTCACATTTACCTGAAAGACATCTTGTTTGCTTCCAAACTTTGGCAATTATGAATAAGTCTGTTATAAACATTTGGGGGCAGTGTTTTGTGTGGACATAATTGCTAACTACTTTGGTTAAAACTGAAGAGCATAGTTGGTGGATGTTATGGTAAGTAAGTGTATACTTACCTTTTTAAGAAACTACCAAGTATTTTTTCTGTTTTCCATTCAAATTGGAGGGCAGCTATCTCACCATTGTTTGTTTGTATTTCCTTGATGTGTCATGTGAATCATCTTTTCTTATGTTTATTTCCAATCTATTTATTTTTTAAGCATTGATCAATATTTAAATCAACTTTCACCATCTTCATATCTTATATGATGAGCTATCTGCTAAGATCTTTGTTCTTTTTGTAAGGTAACTTGTGTGTTTTCTTATTGTTGAATTTTATTTATTTATTTATTTTTGCCAGTCTTGGAGCTTTAACTCAGGGCCTGAGCCCTGTCCCTACCTTCTTTTTGCTCAAGGCTAGCACTCTGCCACTGGAGCCATAGTGCCACTTCTGGCTTTTTCTATATATGTGGTGCTGAGGAATCGAACCCAGGGCTTCATGTATACGAGGAAAGCACTCTTGCCACTAGGCCATTTTCCCAGCCCCAAGTTTTAATTTTTGTTGTTGTCGTTGGTTGGTTGGTTTGTGGCCGTCCTGGAACTTGAACACAGGACCAGGACACTGTCTTTGACCTTTCATGCTGAAGGCTGGCACTCTATCACTTAAACAACAGCTCTATTTCTAACTTTTTGGGTAGCTATTTGAAGATAAGAGTTTCACAGACTTCCTTGTCTGGGCGTGGCTTCAAGCAATGATGCTCAGATCTGGGCATCTTGAATAGGTAAGGTTACAGGCATGAGTCACTGGTGCCTGGCTCTGTTTCAAATGCTTTAGGACATACTTTGTTCAGCAACTGTCTATCAATTGTGTCTTTTGTGAATTTTGTTTTCAACTTTGTGGTACGTATTTTTATTTTTTCACATGTCTTTTACAAGGAGAATTATTTTTAATGATGTCCAACTTACCAGTTATTTAATTCACAGATTATGCATTTGGTATTGTCATCTCAAATGTCATTGCCACACAAAACCTCAACAAGATTTTCTCTTACATCATCTTCTAGGAGTTTAATAGTTTGGAATTTGCATTTAAATCTGAGATTCATTTTGAATCTTGAAATGGCTGTAAGACATGTGCTTACATGTGCTTCTTCTATTTGCTTCCCATTTTTTCCTCAAGTGTATGCCTGCTTATTTTAACCCCATTTATTTAAAAGATTATCCTTTCTGTATTAATTTGCCTTTGTCAGTTGTCAAAGATCAAGAGATTATATTCATGGGTCTATTTCTGCAGACTATTCTGTCTCATTGGTCTATTTGTCCCTTCTTTCACCAGTCCTATACTTCAAGATTTGATAAATCTTGAAAGCAGATAGTGTCAAAATTTCACCTCTGTTTTTCTGTTTCAAAGTTCTGTTGGCTATTCTACAAATTTGCTTCTCTATACGATTATTAGAAAACTTGTCAATACTTACAAGTTAACTTCCTGGGATTTTTATGGGAAAAATGTAGTGAATTAATGCACAAGGATGGAAGAAACAGTATCTCATTACTATTAGGTCTTCTTAGTCATGAGTATGGAATATCTTTCCATTGATTAAGATCTGTCATCAGAATTTTATAGTTATCCTCAAATAGATATTGCATATATTTTATTAGATTTATCATAAACATTTCATTTTTAAAGGATGATAGTATAAATTGTATTGTGTTTTTAATTTAAAATTACAACCATTCATTTCTGATATATGTGAAAATGTTTGAATATGTATATTAACCTTGTATTCCACTACCTTACTATGACCACTTATTATTCCCAGTAATGGACTTTTTGGTTGATTATTTTAGATTTTCTCTTAGATAATGATGTGATTGGCCAAAAACAGAATCTACTTCTTCCTTCCCAGTCAGTATACATTTCATTTTATTTCATAATATTGTTTCATTAGCTGTACCTTCAAATACAGTGTTGAAAAGGACTGATAAGACTGGACATGAGTGAATTGTTTTAAGTGGAGAGCTTCCAGTTTTGCATCATTACACATCATGTTAGGTCGAGGGTTTTCCATAGAAATTCTTCTATCAAGTTGAGAGTGATCCCTGGGACTAGTTTACAGAGAGGTTTAAATCATGAATAATATTAGATTTTGTCCATGCTTTATCTGAATCTATTGATATGATCATATTGTTCTTTAGCCGTGTGTGTGTGTGTGTGTGTGTGTGTGTGTGTGTGTGTCTCCACTGGAGCTTGGACTCAGGTCTTACACCCTCTTTTGCTTTTTTCATTCACAATTAACATGCTATCACTTGAACAATGCCTCCATTTCTGACTATTTTCTTATTAATTGGTGTTAAGAGTCTGCTTGGGCTGGCTTTGAACAATGATTCTTAGATATCCAGCTCCTCTGTAGCTAGGGTTACAGGTATGAACCACCAACACCTTGCTTCCTTTTTATTGAGCCATTCATGCATTTTATGAACAAATCCCACGTAGTCATCCTTTTTATATATTTAGATTAGATGTGCTAATATTTTTGTTGAGTTTTTTATATTTTATATTCACGAGAGATATAGGTATGAAATTTCTTTAATGTCTTTCTCTAAGTTTTTCTATTACAATCATGCCAGCCACAATCTGAAATCAATTTAAATAATTGGTTTAATTTCTTCCTTAAATGATAAAAGTCACCAGTGAACATATCTGGGCTTAGTGCTTTTGTCTTTGGAAGGTATTAATGATTGTTTGAGAGGATAAGAAAGAGCACAGAGAAATCCTGGGGCTAAAGACTTAAAAAATGAGGGATGAGGTAACAAACAGTACAAGAAATGTATCCAGTGCCTAATGTATGAAACTGTAACCTCCCTGTAATTCAGTTTGATAATAAATACTTAAAATTAAAAAAAAAAAAGAAAGAGCACAGAAATGGTGGGACAATGTATGAACAAATGCAGCAGTGGTATTCACTAGATCCCATGTTGAAAATTAACTATACAACTTCTTGGGGGCCAGACAGGAGGGAAAAACTGGGTGAGAGCAATTGAAAGGGTGACATTGTTCAAAAAGAAATTTACTCTTTTCTTGTCTTATGTAATTGTAATCCCTGTGTACATCACCTTTATAATAACAAAAATAGTGCATTAAAAACTTTTAAATAGGGCTGGGGATATAGCCTAGTGGCAAGAGTGCCTGCCTCGGATACACGAGGCCCTAGGTTTGATTCCCCAGCACCACATATACAGAAAACGGCCAGAAGCGGCGCTGTGGCTCAAGTGGCAGAGTTCTAGCCTTGAGCGGGAAGAAGCCAGGGACAGTGCTCAGGCCCTGGGTCCAAGACCCAGGACTGGCCAAAAAAACCCCCCAAAAAACCAAAAAACTTTTCAATAGTTTTCTACTATTGTCAAATATATATATCATCGTTGTCAACCATTGTTATTCTACTGTCCTATACAATCTTACAAGTAATTTCTCATGTATAACTGTATCTATATATCAGTTAATCATCCCTTCGCTACCCTTCATCTATTTTTTTCATTTGTATATTTCTTTGTAATTAAAGTGGGTTTCTTATAGACAGAATGGAATTGAATATTGCTTTAAAAATAAACTCTTACCATTTCTAATTTTACTGGTGCTTGTAGAACATGTTGTTAAAGTGATTATTGCTGTATCTGAACTATCTGCCACATGTGTCACTGTTTTCTATAGGTCACCTATGTTTTGTTACTGTTTTGTCTTCCATTGTTTTTCAACTTTGGTGGTTTAAATTAAGCATGTTAAATCCACTTCTCTCCTTAGATGTCAGTATAATTCTTTTAAACTTTTTTTTAGTGGTTTTCCTGGAGTTATCTCTCTATATATTTAAAACTGATTAGGACCAACCTGAAGTAGCATTATACTGCTTTGTGGTAGTGTGAGCACCTTATAATAATGCATTCCTAACTCCTGCTTTCCATTTTTATGTCCTATCTGTATCTCATTTCACCTACACATAGGCATACATAAGTATTATATGTTTTATATATAACACTGCATACCTTCGAGAAGCATAAATAATTGTATACATTATTGACTTTTTTTTTTTTTTTTTTTTTTTGCTGGTATGGTGCTTAAAGTCAGGGCCTGGCACTGTCCCTGAGCCTATTTGTGCTCAAGGCTATCACTCTATCACTTGAGCCACAGTGCTACTTCTGGATTCTTCTGAGTAGTTTATTGGAGTTAAGGGTCTCACAGACTTTCCTGCCTACGCTGGCTTCGAACTGTGATCCTCAGATCTCAGCCTCCTGAATAGCTAGGATTACAGGCATGAGCCACCAGCCACTATTCACTTTTTTTTTTTTTTTTTTGGCCAGTCCTGGGCCTTGGACTCAGGGCCTGAGCACTGTCCCTGGCTTCCTTTTGCTCAAGGCTAGCACTCTGCCACTTGAGCCACAGCAACACTTCTGGCCGTTTTCTGTATATGTGGTGCTGGGGAATCGAACCCAGGGCCTCATGTATACGAGGCAAGCTCTCTTGCCACTAGGCCATATTCCCAGCCCCTTTTTAAAATTGTTTTTTTGTTTTTTGTCAGTCATGGGGCTTGAACTCTGGAACTGGGCGCTGCCTCTGAGCTCTTCAGCTCAAGGCTAGCAATTTACCACTTGAGCCACAGTGCCACTTCCTATTCACATTTTTATTTGGAGCAAATTTTGTTTATTTTAATTTAGAAGAATAAGAACAAAACTTTATCTTACCTTCTTTTATTTTCCTTCATTGGCCTTCCTTTCTTTATGAATTTTCCTTTGTATGCTTTCCATTCTATGTTGCATTCCTCCTCCTCAAAGCACACTTAATGTTTTATGAAAGGCACTTCCAAATTTTCTTAATTTATGTTTGAGAGAAGTCTCTACTTGTCCTTCAAAGGAGAGGCAATCTTGCTGGATACAGAGATCTAGATTTGAAATTTTCAAGCACTTTCAAGTATGACTCTCCTCTTTCTTCTTGCCTGTATAATTTTTGTTGTTGGTGGTGGTGGTGGTGGTGTTCATGGGGCTTGAACTCAGGGTCTGGGCACTCACCCTGAGCTCTTTCACTCAAGGCTAGTGATCTACCACTTTGAGCCACAGCACCATTTCCAGTTTTCTGGTGGTTAATTGGGGTTAAGGGTCTCACAGACTTTCCTGTCCAGGCTGGCTTTGCACCCTGATTCTCAGATCTCAGCTTCTTGAGTGGCCAGAATGACTGGGTGAATGACTAGTGACTGGCACTTCTGTATAGTTTTTGAGGAGATGTTGATTTGATTTTGTCTTTGCTCCTCTGTAAATAAGTTGTTGTTTTTGTTGTTTTCTGCCTTTCTTAAAGGATATTTTCTTTGGTTTTCTGTAATTTGAAATTGATGTGTTTATGTGAAGGGCACTCAGATTTTTTTTTAAAGTTCTTCTTTGTTTGTTTGTGTCTTTCCCATTGCTTGGTGTTTATTGAGATTTTTGGATCTGTTCTTTTCTGGAGAAAATTCTGTCATTATTCTGTCAAATGTTTATTCTGTTCTCTTTTTTCTCCTTGTATTCCTATTATACTTACGTTACACCTGTTACACTTGTCAATCAGTTTTTACGTATTCTGTTCTTTAAAAAAATAAATCAGTGCTTGTGCTCTTTGCTTTTCAGTTTCAAATGCTTCCATTGAGGTATGTGTATACTCAGAGTTTGTTCTCTCAGTCAGGTCCAGATTAGTAATTGGTTCATCAAGGCATTTTTTTCACTTCTGAGATAATTTTATTTACCATAGTTATATTTTAATCTCCAAAGAGATTAATATTAAGTTCTTTTCCAGAGCTTACTTCTCTCTACTTACATGACATCTGTTCTTTCATGCTGTCTGCCTTGTCTATTCATGCCCTTAGCAAGTTAATCACAGTCCCCAGCTCCCATGCTGGTCATTCCAGCTTTCCAGCTGTGCCTCATTCTGATACTTATGTGATCTCATCCATCTGTGCTAGTTGCCTTTTCACATGCCTTGTACTTTTATGTCTTGCCATATATGTTATATTGGGCAAAAGGAAATACCACAAATGGGTTTTGAGTAATATGATGCTAAAGTGTGGGGAAAGACAAGCATTCTCTAGTTCTCTGATTAGGTCTCAATGTTTCTCTGAGCATATCCCTCTGAACCATGAGCAATGTAAGTGTTCCTTAGTGTTATTAGCCCAACTTAGGTCAGCAAAGTAAGCTGAATTTTGGGATTCTCTTCCTCTTACTCAGAGAAAACTAGAGCTGACTGGAGTTAGGCATTTCTCTTTTCCCAAGTCAAATTCTGATAAGTCCATAGCAGGTCATGAGCTAATTAATGAATTTCTCCCCAAGGTGGATCTGTTAAGAATAGAATGTTTTGGCATATTTCAAAAAAGTTTCCTTTCTGCTTTTTCCTTCTGGAAGCATCCAGGAACTTTCTTCCACTACTTCAATGAACCTAGATGTAAATCCCACAAAATGTAAAGGACTCTATACAACTGGTTTCTTCTGAATTTTTCTTTTCATTAAAAAATTTGTTATTGTAAAGGTGGTATACAGAGGGGTTATAGTTATGTAAGTCAGGTAATGAGTAAATTTCTTTTTGAATAATGTCACCCCCTTCCCTCATTTGTCTCCCAATTTTTCCCTCCTGACTACCCCCCCACCCCCCGGACAAAATATATAGCTTATTTTTAACATGGTGCCTAGTGAGTATATCACCTCTGTATTTGTTCATCCTTACCCCACCATTTCTGCTGAAGATAGTTATATAAACCAGGTAGTGAGTACACTTCTTTTTGAACAATGTCACCCCTTCCCTCACTTTCTCCCAGTTTTTTCCTCCTGACTGCCCCTCCCCAACAAATTATATAGTTCATTTTAACATAGTGCCTAGTGAGTGTCACTACTAAGTGTCATATCTACTGAAGATTTTTAACCAGAAAACTTATACACACTTAGCCCCTAGCAATTCACCAATTATAGTCAAGGTTTTCTGCCTCCAGTACTGACACTCCTCACCCCTGTTGTGCTCTGTTCTGGTCTGTTTTGGGTCTCTCCATGCCCCATTCTGTTTTGTAATTTTGAAGGCAAGGGTTTGTTTTCCTTCTGTCTTTGTTTCTCTTGAGGATCTAAGATTAGATTTTTAACTTGGTTCTGATTTTTTAGCTTACTCAAATGGGATAGAGTGATAATTTTTATCCCAACAAAAAAATCCCTTTCCACTTCTCTTTTGGGTTGGAGTGATACATAGACAAGAACTCTTCACTGGGTACTAAAGATAATTATGGAGAAGTCCAGGCTTGTATTGGTTTTACAGTGGTTCTCTAAGCATTAGCTCAATCTTGTATCCCTTTTGCCCATAAGAATTTCCAGAAGTGACTGATCAGCCCTCCTTGATGATGTATTGGGCTCTAGATAAATAGCTGTGTCTGATAGATCAGTCTAAATCACATGTCTTTGTAGGGTCAAGAAGGTACAACAAGGATTGACAACCCATAGTGCCCACCAAAATTGCAAAGTGCCAGATTCCCAAGGGTAAGACAGATTAAAAAAGCCATAATCACATAGCTTCAGATGGCCAATGCATGTCCACAAACAAACTTTCTGTATAGAACTCCAATTGCGTCTGGACATTTCCAAATCCCCTTTGAGAAAACTGAACCTCTCAAGGCTGAAATGATTTGCTCAAGGTCATCCAGTGAGTTAATGACTAATCAAGAGCTAACCAAAAGCTACAATTTCCTAGTCTTGAGGTCTTTTTCTCTATATTATCGGCCTCCCAGATGCCCTATCAACCTACTTCCATTTTTTTTTCCTTTCACATCAAGCATAACTGTTCCCATTTAGTAAATCATATTCGATTATGGAATTATGAAGTTGAGTGGTAAGTTGCAGATTGCCACATGGTATAAAATTGACCTTGCGTGTAATGCATCAGAATTCCATAACCCAGGTAATCCCAAGAAAATGAACCGTGACTTAACACTGTGGTGTAAGGATTATGTGGAGGAGGATTTCTTTTTAACTTATTCTGTAATACACAGGTGATTTTTAGAGATCACACTCTTCCGGAAATGATTTAATTCAGTTCAATAACCTGCATTTGTGCTTTATGAGCTGAAACTCTTAGTCGATAAACCCAATGGAAATGATTGCAAAGAAACCAGCTCTGGCTGTGTTCATTTCACAGCCTGTCTTAACAGCCTCTCTTATCCAGGCAGAATACACTGAACTTTTCCAGGCCTTCTCTTGCAAGTTTGAAGAGGTGCAGACTTTGTTAGAGTATGGAGGATGAAAAGGGGTTTGAGCTAGGTATCGTGAGATTCTGTACCACATCATCTTTCTCTTTTTCTCTTTTGCATTTCGAAAATATGGGCATTTACAGCTTGAAAGAGTAACAGTGATTCCATCATTATTTTGTAGCTGGTACTACAATACATCAAATTAAGCACACCTTTGTTTTTTATTAAATTGTATTGAAAAGGTGATGGACAGCGGGGTACAGTTATATAATAAGGTAATGAGTACATTTCTTGTCATATTTGTTACACCCTCCCTCCCTCATTTTTCTTTCCCTTCTCTAGTTCAGATAAGCATATGTACAATATCCAAAATCATATACAGTAACCTCATGGGGTACACCAAAGGAAATTCACCTAGTACATTAAACGTAACAAGAATAAAATCCTCCTGTTTCCCTATCTTGGAGTTCACCCTGCTCAGCCTCATCTTGTACAATCATATGCACATAGCTGTTGAGCTACTGCAATCCTCTGTTAGGTCTCTTCTAGAGACCTTTTCATGTTTGTTTGGCAATTGTTTGGTTTTTAGATACACAATGCAAATTCGCTGACCCAGACATGTGGAAATACCACCTGAAAAGAAGTTTGCCACCCTTCAGACCTGGTCTCTACTGTTCCCCCCACCCCCAAACAATCATATGTCAAGGAGACCATGTGCCTCTGTTCTCTGTGTTCCAGGCTTGTCTTGCTCAACATTATTTGTTCAAGATCTAACCATTTCCATGTGAATACTATTATTTTATCATTTCTAATCACTATCATCTGTAGTGGGGCATCTGGGTTGTTTCAATATTTTGACTATTGTGAATTGTGCAGTAATAAACATGAATGTGCAGATGTCTTTATGGTATCCTGGGACCTGTTGTTCAAGATATATGCATAGGAGTGGTATGGCTGGTTCATAGAGTATGTCTATACTGAGTTTTTTGAGGAACCTCCATATTGTTCTCCAAAGTAGTTGTACTAGTTTGCATTCCCACCAACAGTGGAGAAGGGTTCCTCTTTCTTCGCCATCCCCTCCAGCATTTGTTGTTGCCTGAGTTCAGAGTATAGGCCATTCTAACTGGAGTGAGGTGGTATCTCAGGGTTGTTTTTATTTGCATTTCCTTTACTGCCAGGGATGTTGAACATTTCCTCATATGTTTCTTTGCCATTTTTATTTCTTCTCCTGTGAAGTCTCTCTTTAGCTCCTTTGCCCATTTAATAATTGGTTTACTGTGTTTGGAGGGGGTTAGTTTCTTGAGTTCTCTGTAGGTGACGGATATTAGATCTTTGTTGCTGTGCTGGTGAAGATCCTGTCTTTTAGTTTAGTGGCTATGTCTTTAGCCATGCAGAAACTTTTTTATTTTGTAGTAGTCCCATTTGTCGAGTCTTTTCCCTACCTGTTGTCCTGGGACTCTGTTCAGGAAGTTCCTGCCTGAAAGCACACCTTTAAATATAGAAAGTGTCCCTCAGATTTGTTTTGTGAAATTAATATATGTTTTAGATGTCAATTGATGTGCATTTCTATAGGAAAAGACTAAAACTAAAGTATAAATGATTATGGATTGTGTCACAGAAGCCCTAAGTCACCTAAGGTTAGAGGAAGACAAAAGACAAACTCCATCATAGAATTTGTCCTTATTGTTCTAATTAAAAATACAAGACCAAGGAGTGACTCTGATCAAAAAGCACTGGACACATAAACACGTATGTGATATATTAAACTCCTATTACAAATTTTTTTAAAGGAAAAAATATTTTAGACACCAAACTATTGACTGTGGCACAGGTCTTCTCTTCAGTTTTTGAGTTTGCAGATTATATGCAAATCATTTGTGAAATAAATATAAAATCAACTTGACATGCTTATCTCCATTTCTAGTTAACGACCTGGCCCCAAATATCTTTATCATTTCACATGTTGTGTGGAGATGGTATGATTTTAAGCATTACTACATGCTATATTTTAAAAACACACTTTTATTCATGAATAACCAACAATTTTTGTGAGTGACAAAGAATTTGGGAATGTGCTTTAAACTGTCTCACATTATGAATGTATGAAAGAGACCTGCAATGTACTTCGAAAAGATACAAGATAATGGCTGATTTCACTTTACTTTTTGTAGTGATATAGACAGCATGTGATACTTAATCCAAAAAAAATGTCTTGGGGATAATCAATGATGGTGAGCCATTTTTAAGGCTGTTGACAGCCTTAAAATTAGGTAGATGCTAAGGTTCTATTTTTGTCATGTGTTGCTATATAATTGTCAAATATGTGTTGATAGTAATTTCCTCCTGTCTTATAAAACTAGTACTTTCCAATTTTTTTCAGGTATAGATAGAAAAATCAGGGTAGTGTGGCTTACATTAAAAAGATGATTCTTTGATATCCATATAAGAATTAAACGGTGAAGCAAGGCTTCAGGCACAGTTTGGTCTACTCATTCAGTGTCATGATAAATCAAATTTTTTCTTTGAGTTATGGTCTCATTTGGGTTAGTCTTATACTATCAGACCTTGCTATTTAGAAGCAAAGGAGCTATGTTCTACTCATAATCTGTCTCTCATGTTAATTACTATAAGTCTAAAGGAACTTCTTTCAAGTAATTTCAAACAGTATTTGAGAGCTGTTATCTCTTTGGGCCATCTTATTGGGTACCTTCTTGTATCTGAAACAGCTATTGTAGTAGAAAAAAAATGATCATAACTATTAACTAGGTCTTGGCCACATGCTTTCTAGAGATGCCAGGAACTGCAATTAGTCATACAAACCACATTGATAAAAAATGCAAATGACCTGACTGCATAAAAGGTTAATGTGCTTTCATGAAGAATGTGGAGGAACTTGAATATCAATACAATCTAGACATTTTTACATGTGACAAACTAAATATTTGAGGTTAAGCTTAATACCAAGTTCTTAGTCAAAATTGTCCTGAGTATTATCAAATAGGATGATGAGTAATTTTTAGAAAACATGTACTTTATAGCCCCAAATTAACAAATTGTGAATACTACTCTCAACTGACTAATACAGAGTGAACCTTTAATAATCAAGATCCACAAATTTACCATTGTTAAATGTTCCTGTTCTTGAAGCAAGACCTCAAGATCCTACTCATTACACTTTCCAGCTGTTTTGTTGAGGGAATTATATGAACATGTCATAGTTAATTAAAATGGGTACTCTTTTTATAAGTCACTAGAGAAATTCAGATCAGGAAAAATTAGTACCAAATTATTAGCCCTGAAGTGCGATAACATATAAGAACTCAGATGGACAACTAACTGCTTTTCATTCTTTTAGTGAAGTAGCAAACATCACAATGAACAATGATGGCAAAAATATCTTGTCAACCTACAGAGAATCACCCCCCAATCTAACTTATTGATTCTAGACATCACTTTAATGAGCCTGCAACTTAATTCTGATTTCACAAATATTTAAGGACTGCCAAGTGATTAGCAACACAGTTTAATGTCAATGATTTCACAGCAATAAAAATACCATTGACATTTCTATTCTATAAGACTAGCAACAGTAGCCCCACTAATACTTGCAGTGATTGCTAACTTATCTAGTCCTTTGCTCTATGCCAGGCTCTGTCTAGATCTTATTTAATGACCACAAATGTGTAAGTCTACTACCATTATTATTTCCATTTTATAAAAATACAAGAAGACTTCAAGGACAAAAGTGATATATTTAGTTTAGGTCACCTAGGGAGTAAAGGTCATAATTCCTTCTCACCTGTTCCACAGTGTTGGTGCCTAGACAGGTACTTTCTCCAGGAAGCAATAGAATTAAAAAAAAACAACAACATTGATATTTAAAAATAGAAAGCCCTTTCATGGTTTTGCTTTATATTCACTTACGTGTACATTTTGTATTTTGGGGTGTATGAAATAAGAGATGCTAGAGTTGTTGTCATTACAATTTCCAACATTTTTCCCGGCTAAGACACAATAAGCCAGTCATTACTATGTGGTGGACATAGAGGTATGTTTATGACCCATTCACAGGCACAAACCTCATCATTTATTTCAATAACATTCAAAACCAGAAAGTTCATTCCTACCCTGGGAGGCCATTTTCTGTGTCTACAGGGTCCTACCAAATTTAAGGGATGACTTGTCTCCTTTCTACACTGCTGAATTTTTATTGTCCTACCTGTCATTTTTGAAGACAATGCTACTCAGGCCAGGTTCTTCCATCAAAGGGTTGGATTTTGCACTAATTCTGGCAGTTACCTCACCCAAACTCAGAAGTAGCAAGGTCTCATTCTCATATGGGAGGAAAATAAGTAGTAGATGACCCAAGCAATGTTTTAATATTCGGGTTTTTACAGCCCCAGGGAACTGGTTCTTCACATAAAAAGAAAAAAAAAAAGACCAAAGCATGTCTTATGGCCATAGGTACATGCCTTGGTTCTAGATGTCCTATGAAACATTTCCTCCAAATTATATATTTCAAAGATTCTCACTATGGGATGTTCTAAATAAATCTCTTGAATGTCCCTGAGCCTCATGTAATCACGTGAGTGCTTTAAAAAATGGGGAGGGAGGACAAGAGAAAGTGACAGTGGGGGTGAGTCTGATCAAGATACATCATAGGCATATAGAGACATGTCAGATAAAATTCCTTTGTATAGCTGGGTGCCAGTGGCTCATCCCTATAATTCTAGCTAATCAGGAGGCTGAGATATGAGGACCATGGGTCAAAGCTACCCTGGGCAGGAAAGCCTATGAAACTCTTATCTCCAATTAACTGCCTGAAAATTGGAAGTGGCACTGCGGCACAAAGTAGTAGAGTACTAGGCTTGAGCTGAAGAGCTCAGGGCCAGTGCCCAGGCCTAGAGTTCAAGGCCCATGACCAACCAAAAAAGAAAATCTTTTGTATAATTGATGGTAATCAGAATGTAAAAACCAAACAACCTAAATGCATTAATGGTCAGAGTCTAAGAATGTGAAAAATAACAGAGCTTCAGAGGTGTAATCCTTACCTGTATGTAACAACCGCCATTTCACAAATAAAACCAAGTGGTAAGTACCTGGTAGCATCTCTGGGTGCCACTGTCTCCATCAATAGGTAGCAAAAGACAAAATGGAATTTCAGACATACAATTGCAAGGGAATGATTCCTGACAAGAACTCAAGAGCATGTGGAGGCAGATCTTTGCCTCATCAGATCTTGATTTCAGTCTTGGGAAACTCATAAGCAGCTGGAGCACACCAGATTCCTGACCCAAAGAAACTGTGAGGTGATAAGTGTGTGTTATTTTAAGTCTTTAAATTTGCAGCAATTTTTTATGCAGCAATGGAAAATGAACACAGCCTACAACATGTCTAATCTTCCATACAGATGGTACATTATGTAGTGGTAATTTCTAAGACCATTGCACAAAAAAAATGGATGATGTGACTTCATAACAAATAGGAAGCAATGCCAGAAATGGTAAGATCCTCACAGACAATTACATTTAGAGGGTGGCATATCACATTAGTATTGTCCCTTCTTGCTTCTTAACTGGTTTATTTGCTGTCTCCCACCTGCATTATTAGATTATCTATTTGTTCTCTGCAGTGTCAGCTCATGATTTTCTGGCTCCCAATGTGTTTAGACATTGATTCAAAATTGCAGTTGTATGTTTTGATTTTTTTTGAATTGAAGCAACTCAGTCTATCAACAAATGCTCCAACATCTCTAAGAAATTTTCTCCTGTTGTTCATATTTGTTGTGTTAGAGAATTTAATTTTTTCTATTTTATTATGCAGATACAACTATAAAATGCAATTTGTATATAAATGGTTCTGTGAGACTGAAATTCACAATTTTTCTACTAAAATCACTGGACACAAAACCAATAGTTGCTGAAATTGCAGTCTTGTCTTATAATCTCATCAACAGTTTTTTTTTCCTTTCTCTTTCCCAAACATGGTTAAACATGATATGAAAGTACAAAACTCCTTCACAAATCTTTGCGTTTCTTTTGGCTCTTCTCGATTTGTAATGAGCTTGTGTTTGAGAGAAAGAGAAAAATAATTGGAACTGTCTCTTCTATTATACCAAATCCTATTTCTGAAGGTTTTTTCCCTATTATTTAACACCTTCTATTTGTTTCTACTTTCAAGTGTGATTCAGTTATCAGAGCCTGAAGATAATAAAATCTAACTTAGAAGGCTTTATCACAGATACATCAACTCGTCTGCCTGAAGACCTGGTTATTAGGGTCTTTCCTGTGAAATGAAGGTTGGTCATACAGATGTTTGGGGGACCAGCCTGCGAGACCACCTATCATCATGCTGGTTCTCAGTGTTAATGCATATTAATCAATCTTGGCATCAGCAGTTTACAAGCTGCTCAGACATTGGGTGAAGCCTGATGAAATAAGACCCGCGGCCTCGTTCCTAGGTGATCCTGTGCTTCCGTATTATCTGACTGAATCAACTTCAAGTTCCATCTTGTCAACTCCATTTACCTTTTGGTCAAGAAAAATCAAAGGAAGGAGTTATGATGTCTCATGCACCCTCTCCCAATTTCTCAGCACTGACATGTCTTGTAAATATCCCACAGATAGTCCTTTGCCTTACCCATGTATTCAATTGCCCCAGTCCCGTGGAAGTGGAAGCCAGCCCAGTGTTGCTTGTAATACTAATGTAGTTAGTTGCTCTCTTTGTAATATTTACTACATTCAAGACAGTTGAATATATTTACTATCTATTGCTGTACAATAATTTGCTCTTGAAACTGAGCTGTCAATAATAAGACTTACTGTCTCAGACAGTTTCTGTGAATGAGAAATTCAGGACTAGCTCATCTGGGTTATGCCATTTCAAGGCAATGTTTAGTTGAAATTTAAAAAATAAAATAAAATGAAACCTGCCCAAAGTAGCAGTTATTTGAGCTCTTGATTGAGGCTGGATGATCCCATGTTAAGATGATGAGCACACAGGTCTTTCTTGCATGTTGATGCCAGCTATTGAAAGATGACATTAGTTCTTTAATCTTTAGATTTCTCCACAGGTCTGCTAGCGTTTCATTACATTAAGGAAGTCATGCAAGGGAGCTATATATTTCATGACATGGCCTTGGAAATCACAAGCCACTATTTCTTCAATACCTTATGAGTTATACTTGCATATTTTTGCTCTATGCAGTGTGAGAGATGAATATACAATCACATAAATCCAGGCATCAAAATCCACTGGGAACAATCTTGATATCATTGCTTACCAGAGACAAGCATAGTGTAGAATTTGTGCTTAGACAGTATATTTGCTTTGTGTGCTATCCCTCAACTATTTGGTATTTTTCTTAGTGTGGATGTTGTGTTTAGGATAGATGGTTCTGATCATACAGATTAATGCCTCTCTTGAAACTGACATCTGAATCTATCTGAATATAAATATTTAAAAATATTTACCTATAGAGATGCTACTATCTTCCAGTCACCATTCTAAGCACCAAGGATGCAGGAATCATTAAAGTTGACAGAACTCCAGCCATCATGAAGTTTGGGACCGCATTGTAACTGACCCTGTAACCAGCATTATCAGTAAGCTACAAGCACTACTAGACAGACAGAGTATCTGGGGATTCAAGATTGCAAAGAAGTGGAAGTTGTCTTATAGCAATGGGAACAAGAGTCTGATTAAGAATTTATAAACCAGGCGCCAGTGGCTCATGCCTGTAACCCTAGCTAGTCAGGATGCTAAGATCTGAGGATCAACGTTTAAAGCCAGACTGGGCAGCAAAGTCTATAAGACTCTCATTTCTAACTATCCAAAAGTCAGGACAGGAACTGTGGCTCAAGTGGTTGAGTCTAAGCCTTGAGGAAAATAAAAAACAAAATGAAGAGTGCCAAGGACCTGAGTTCAAGCCCCAGTATGGATGCATGTAATCACACACACACACACACACACACACACACACACACACACACACTCTACACACAAAAAATCCTGTGATGTGAGGATCGGAGATGTTGGGAGATGGGAAGATCAAGTCAGACAGAAAAATAAGCAAGGACATGGGCTAATATAAAAATAGCTTGATCTTCTTAGGGTTTGTAGAAAAGATTCATGGGGCTGACACAGAGTGAGTATGGTGCTGAGTGCAAAAGATGAGACTGAGACCACATAATGACCTGTGAGTTACTTCTAAATGCATGAAGAGAATGCTTTTTAGTAGAGATGCAACATGGTATTCTTTAGATAAGTTGATCTAAGTTTGCTCTAGTTTCTAGTTGATTCTAAGTTTGCTCTTAGGAAAAAGTGAGCAGTCACATTCAACTGTTTATTTCCATTCCCCTTTTCATCTTCATTCTCCTTTCCACCCATAGGTAGTTTAAGAAAACCATAAATCACATATACAGTATATGTCCATTTACCCTTTTCTAGTATTTTTCTTAGTTTTTAATCCTCTTCAAATTATGTTTTACCTGGAATTTATTTAACTGGATTTATCCATACAATATGCCAGCCATTTTTTAAATTTATTTTTTGTGCCAGTCCTGGTATTTGAATTCAGGGACTAAGCCCTGTCCTTGAGCATTTTTTACTCAAGGCTAGCCCTCTACCACTTGAGCCAAAGCTCCACTTATGGCTTTTTGGTGATTAATTGGAGATAAGAATCTCTGAGAATTTCCTGCCCAAGCTGGCTTTAAACTGTAATCCTCACAGCTCAGCCTCCAGAGTAGCTAGGATTATAGTTGCGAGCCACTGGTACCCGGCTATATCAGCCATTTTAAAAAATATACATCTGAAGGAGGCTACCCATTGTGAGAAAATGAGGCAGTAGTAGGTGAGGTTGAAGAAAGAAGATGGTTGCAATGGAACTACCCATTTCTTCCTTGACATATTTTCTTAAGGAATTCTCAGGGTTTTCCACATTCTCATTCCTTAACCCTCCTCTATGCACCAAAAGTGAGCTACACTTACAAAAGTGATGTGTGTGTGCACGCACACACACACACACACACACGTGCCAAGATTGGGTCTCAAAGCCTAGTTCTGACAGTCTCACTTGACTTTTTCCACTCATAACTAGAGTGCTAGGACTTGACCTCACTTCCATTTCCAGCTTTTTGCTGGTTTAACTGGAGATAAGAGTCTCTCAGATTTGTCTGTCAAGGCTGGCTTAAAACCCTAATTCTGAGAACAGCCTCCTGAATAGCTAAAATTACAGGCATGTGTGTGAAAAATAATTTTAAGAAGACAAAGAATATAACACGGACTTATTGAGGTTATTAACTCACCTGTGCTTCCAGAGAAATTGGTATTTTTTTCTGTTGAATAATATAATCATTTGTAACCATTTTCTGCCAGTATAGAATAAACCAGATCTACCTAATATAAATAAAAAATTAATCATTAGAATAGACTCAGGAGATGCAAGAATTGAAGAGAGATGTTGGGAAAATAATATATAGTGTATGAGTAAGTAGGTGTCAACATCTGTCTATGAATTAAAATGTAGCATATTTCCATCTCTTCTATAATGGATGAGCTCCACCATTATTCTTTTATCACTTTCTTTCCTCCCTTTTTGCATCGTTCTGCTTAATACTAAAAATCTCCAAAGAGAGCTTATTGATCTAGCTTGACACTATGTAGTTAAGAGAATTAATGTCCCAGAAGGAAATCAGAGCACTGTTACTGAAAGCCATAGTTTTCCTCAGCTTTCATTTTCTGTTCCCAAACTCCTTACAGGATCAATGATAGGGTATTGGGTATATTAAAAAATATTAAGTTTTAAGGGATGTCCCATTGATTTCATACTAACCCAGAAAGATATCCACCTTGCCTTTTTGGGATAATTTTATCAGTAATTTCTCAGAAGTCACATCCTGTATCTTTCTATATTTTAAACCTCCAGCTGAGGTTTTACACTCATACTAAATGTTTTAAAAACATATGTATGCTCAACTTCTACCTTCTTACCCCTAGAGGTAGCACATTCTCCCAATATTGAATCAATTCAACCTTGACTTTTATATATTTTTTTAAATTTTTGCCTATCTGAACCTTAGATGGGTGTTGTTATTCTTCACACACAAAAAAATTCTACATAAACAGGGGATAACCTCAAAGCAGATAATGTTCTTGACATCTACTGTGTCTATGTATCTCTTGTGATATGCCATTGAGTTCTTTTTTTTCAAATTTTTATTATCAAACTGATGTACAGAGAGGTTACAGTTTCATACATTAGGCAATGGATACATTTCTTGTACTGTTTGTTAACCTGTCCCTCATACCCCCCTCCCCCTCCCCCTTACCCTCCCCCCCCCCGCCCCCCGGAGGTGTTCAGTTCACTTTCACCAACCAGTTTTGCAAGTATTGCTTTTGTAGTTGTTTGTCTTTTTTTACCCTGTGTCTCTCAAATTTGGTATTCCCTTTCAATTTCCTACTTCCAATACCAGTATACACGGTTTCCAATATACACAGATAAGATTACAGAGATAGTGTAGGTACAACCACAGGAAGGTGATACAAGAACATCATCAATAATAGAAGCTACAGATACACATAGGACATTGAAAGTAGTTACAACTGTGATATAACAATCATTTCTATAACATGGAGATCATTTCACTTAGCATCATCTTAGGTGTTCATAAGGGTATAGCTATTGGGCCTTGTGATGCTCTGCTATGACTTGCCTAAACCTGTACTAATTATTCCCAATAAGGGAGACCATAGAGTCCATGTTTCTTTGGGTCTGGCTCACTTCACTTAGTAGAATTTTTTCCAAGTCCTTCCATTTCCTTACAAATGGGACAATGTCATTCTTTCTGATAGAGGCATAAAATTCCATTGTGTATATGTACCACATTTTCCTGATCCATTCGTCTACTGAGGGGCATCTGGGTTGGTTCCAGATTCTAGCTATGACAAATTGTGCTGTGATGAACATTGTTGTGCTGGTGGCATTACTGTGATTTTGTTTGTGGTCTTTTGGATAGATACACAAAAGTGGGTCTGCTGGGTCATAGGGGAGTTCTATATTTAGCCTTCTGAGGAATCTCCATACTGCTTGCCAGAGTGGCTGAACCAGTTTACATTCCCACCAACAATGAAGTAGGGTTCCCTTTTGGCCACATCCCCTCCAACAATTGTTATTGTTAGTTTTCTTGATATAGGACATTCTTACTGGGGTGAGATGGAATCTCAATGTTGTTTTGATTTGCATTTCTTTTATGGCCAGTGATGTAGAGCATTTTTTCATATGTCTCTTGGCCATTCTCATTTCCTCATCAGAGAAGTCTCTTTGTAAGTCTTTAGCCCACTTGATGAGGGGGCTATTGGTTCTTTGCAGTTTTGTTTTGGAGGAAGGTAATTTTTTTAGTTCTGCATATATTTTAGATATGAGGCCTTTGTCTGTTGAATGTCCGGTAAAGATCTCCCAGTCTGTGGGCTTTCTGTTTATCTTGAGCTATGTCCTTTGCCCTGCAGAAGCTCTGCAGTTTGATGCAGTCCCATTTGTCCAACCTTTCTTTGATTTGTAGCTTTTCTGGGTCTTTGTTAAGGAAGTTCCATCCTGCGCCAAGGCGCCAAAGTGTTTCTCCTACTCCTTCCTTCAGTGTTTTCAGGGTGTCTGCTTTGATTTCAAGGTCTTTAATCCATTTGCAATTGATTTTGGTGCAGGGTGATATATAAGGATCTAGTTTTAGTTTGTTGCATGTGTTGAGCCAGTTTTGCCAGCACCACTTGTTAAAGAGGCTATCTTTCTTCCATACTATTGTTTTAGCTCCTTTATCAAAGATTAAGTAGGCGTAGTTCTGTGGGTTCATTTCTGGGTCTTCAATTCTGTTCCATTGGTCTCCAGGCCTGTTCCGGTGCCAATACCAAGCTGTTTTTATTACTATAGCTTTATAATACAGCTTGAAGTTGGGTATTGTAATTCCTCCAGCACTGTTCTTTCTGCTTAGGAGTGTTTTTGCTATTCTAGGTCTTTTGCCATTGAGTTCTGTACAAACTGTTTCTCAATTGATTCTGACTATCCAAGTCAAATATGTGAGTATTGGTTTCTTGAATTAGCTTGTTAGAAAGAATAGATCATTGGGCTACTGGCCTTTTTCTTGACATGCATTGCCAACTTGGCCCTTAACAAGATCTAAATGCATTTGTCTGTCCTTCTTGCGCTTTCTCCTTATTGCAGAACGGTTATTTTTTTATCCTGCCAAATATACATGAAACACTATTACTGGCTCATGCAACACTCAGAAATTGAATTCTGCTTATGGAAGATAATTCTTTGTCATCTGGCCATATAGCACAGGTAAAGCTTTTCATGTAATTTTCCAAATTTTCCCCGTTATCTGAGTTACCATAAGATCACACCCTTCCTCCTCCCCCCCCCCAAAAAAAAAGAAAACCCAAACTTAACATGCCAAAGTCCTAATGTTCGGCCTTCTAGCTGCATGATTTCCATTGGGGGAGAAGTTATTCTGTGAAAGCACATAGAACCTTGGGTCAGAGAATCCACAGTTCAAATCTTCGTATCCTATTTTTCTCCTTCCTTTAATTCCTATGCCTTTTAATTTTCTGGATTACAAATCAACATAGTAATAGAAATAAGAAGATTCAGTTGAGACAGCATGTTCAGAGTGCTTGGTCCTGTGTGCAGCACACAGTGAAAGTTCAAAAACAGAACAATGAAAGGTATCATTAGTGATGCCGCGTGCCCCGTGTGCCCTTCCGACAGGCCTCACAGGATGTGCCCGCCTCCCCTTACACAAAGTGTCTTTGGTTATTTATCACATTCATAAGAGAATACATTGTCCCTGGCTTAAATAATAGATGCCAAATGTTTTCTTTTGAAGGTAAGAAGAAAAGAAACACTCCAGGGAATAAGTGGGGACTTCTCTACAGTCTCAGTCCAGGTTTCTTACCAGGAAAGAAACAGCAATTTTTTTTAGAGGTTGTAGTTATAGCTGCTGATCAGGAAAGTGAAGGGATTTCAGATTTCTGCATTGTTTAATCATAACAATATAAAGTTTGATGCCTTAACCAGAAGCACTAGGATCCCCTTGTCGCAAAGGAGGTCTTACCATACTTTATTGTGGTTATATTTGAAATGAAAACTGGGTCTAATACTTATCTTTCAGGATGATGATGATGGTGGTGGTGGTGGCAATGATAACTAACAGCAACAATAACTCATAGATCACATTAAACATAGCCCAGGAGCTTCTCATGTATTATCTCATTTGATCTCCTACTAAACAGCATGATTCTCAAGGGGTACAAAACTATGGTGAGATTATAAGGTTTGGAGATCAAACCATTTGGCTTGAAATTTAGGTTATATGACCCTGACTTGGGCACTTCTCACATCTCAATTCAGTTGCCTTCAACAAATGGAGACTTGGTGAGAATGTAAAGGACCTGGTGCTCAATACGTTTTCCAATAATACCAAAAGCATGATCAATGAAAAGGAAACTAATAAACTAGACTTTATTAAAAAATTATAAAACTTCTGTGACAAGAAGTATGAAGAGAATAGAAAGACAAGCCATAGATTAGGAGAAAGCATAACAAAACACACATCTCATAAAGGCTGGAGCCATAGAATAACTAAAATCTTAAAAACTATCAATTCCAAACACTGTCAGGAAATGAAGCAGTGAAGACTCATTCCTTACTGGTTGGAATAAAAAGTAGTCCCTCCAGGGCTGGGGATATAGCCTAGTGGCAAGAGTGCCTGCCTCGGATACACGAGGCCCTAGGTTCGATTCCCCAGCACCACATATACAGAAAACAGCCAGAAGTGGCGCTGTGGCTCAAGTGGCGGAGTGCTAGCCTTGAGCAAAAAGAAGCCAGGGACAGTGCTCAGGCCCTGAGTCCAAGGCCCAGGACTGGCCAAAAAAAAAAAAAAAAAATGTAGTCCATCCAAAAGCTGGGTGTTGGTGGCTCACACCTGCAATCTGAGCTATCCAGGAGGCTGAGATCAGAGGATAATGGTTCAAAGCCAGTCTGGACAGAGAAGTCCATGAGACTCTACTCTCCATTTAACCATCAGAATACCAGAAGTGGAGCTGTGGCTCAAAGTGGTAGAGCCTTCAGCAAAAAGCCCCATGACCAACTGAGCTGGGGAGGCGGGGGGTGGAGTCCAGCCACATAGGGAGAGAATTCAGTGGAATTTTACAAGGCTTGACATACTTTCACACCAAGACTTACTTAACTGGTTCAAAAGCCTGCACACACACAGATAGATAGAAAACAGCCACACACCCGCACACGCGCGCGCGCACACACACACACACATTTATAACAGTTTTATTTGTAATCAAATTGGAAGCAACCAAGGTGTGCTTCAGCGCATGACTACATAAACACACTGTGGTACATCAGCACAATGGACTGTTATTTATCCATAAAAAGAAATGTACTATCAAATCATAAAAGGACATACATATGCATATCACTATATGAGAAAAGTCAGTCAGAGTGGGCTAAATTCTGAATAGTTACAATTATAAGGCTTTGTAGAAAACCCAAAACGTTTGAAATGATAAAACAATTTTTGATTTCCAGAGGCTCGTTATTGGGTGAAATGGAGGAAACACTAAGATATTTTTAAAGACTGTATTCAGTATACTCAAGAAGTATAATAATTGGTACTGCCTATGTGCATGTCACTATGCCTTCATCAACCCCATTGAATTTCATTGCACAAAGATGTGAACTTAATGTTTTCATATTTAGTCAATAGTTTCAGAAGACAAATTATAGATTGACACAGAATAAGGAAAAAAATGAAGCAAATGAGTCAATATTTTCAACAATTACAGAGGGGTTGGTAGGGAACATAATACTAACTTAAATGAATTTGGGAATAAGTGTATCCTGTAAAACCTAAGGAAAAAGAAAGTGCACCTAGCACTATAGTTTGGTTGACCAACCTGTGACCCACAGTAATGTGGGTTATGCATATGCAAATTTTGGTGTTTTTAGTGTAGGGATTTCTTTCTTTTTTTTAGTGTAAGGATTACTTGACTCTTGAAGCACTTGAGATCTTTGCCTGTTACAGTTGATGTGGAAGAATGTGGACCAATATAGAATTATTGCTTTTCTCTGGTGACTGTAATTCTTACTGCTAATGACTATAAAAAAAACACAGCTTTGTCTCATCTTCTAAACTCTGAAAGTGGAATCCTTTTGAGTGTCCTTGATATTGTTGAAGGATTTCTACATAGTACTACTGAATTCCTAGGCATTCTTTTAAAAAAAATTATTTTAAACCAAGATGTTCTCTAAAAGGATTTATAACTTACCATTAGAAATCCTCTTCATTGCTTTTTATCCCTTTAGGATTTTGTAGGGATTACTAAGGGGATTTCTTTTTATCACTAGGGAAATATAGATGCCACTATTATATCTTTTAAAAATAAATCGTAGGCATAGCCTGACAGTGAGAAATGCATTTCTATTCCCCTCTAGACCAGGTTTCATTATAACCTAAAGACATTTTTTGAAATGTATTTTAATTTTACAAGAACTAGTAAAATAGTGAAACAAAACACAGAGGAGTTAACTCCACCTGTGTATGTAGCCATTGCTGAATATCAAAATGCAATTTTGAAGGAATAGCGTCTAAGAAATAATGATATTTCACTGTGCTGTTACCCATTTTGGCTCTGCCAACAGTGACTGTATAATGCAACTGTTTTCATAAACTGTCATTTTAGTCCTACCTCTATATTTAGGTTCTTCCAATCAGCTTTCTTGCTGGATGATGACTGAGACTTTCAGCTCCTTCAGGAGGTCTTGTTTCCACATCTATGGCTGTTTATTCTTCTAAGCCTTCTTAAGAGCACCTTTTCAATGGCTTACTTGACTGGGTCAAGCTCATCTAGGAGAATTTTTTTTGCATTAACTCAAATTCAACTGATTAGTAGCCTAATCCAGGGAATATTTACCATTTCTGCCTAAAGTTAATAACTATAGCTATTGTCACTTAATGCCTATACTTATTGTTTGTTACCATAAAAAAGAGAGACACTTAAACATACTGGGCAAAATAAATAAATAAAGCTAGGACTGTCATCAGCATATCAAAATAGTGCCTTCTCTATTCTTTTGAGGATTTAATATGATACATTGGTATATAAGCTTCTTATGGCCCCAGTTAATTATGCAGGTCATAATATGAACTGTACTTATAGTAGAACATGCATTAAGCCTTTGAAACAAAACATTCTTAATTAGAAAAGAATGCCATTTAGCTCCTATATTTGGTTATTTCATTCAGTCAGTAAGAAATAAATTGTAGATGGTTACAGAGATAGGCACAGGGTTTATAATTTTGTTGCCAATATATAAATGAAAAAGTAAATAAACTATGTAACAGAGCTGAATGGAGGTGTTTCTAAATTGAGGTCTGACAGATCTCAGAGGAGAGACTAACTAATTCAAGCTGAGCTAAATCTCACTGATGAGAAGACATTTGTGATGAGGTTGAGGGCAAAAGAGGTAACAAATTTAGTTCTCATTACAACTTGAATATTCTATTCTTTGATTTGTCTATAGCTATTATAGTCTTCTTCCCAATTCGTTATTCATTAATGAAGTGAAGATCCATTCAGTTCACAGGTCTGCCAGATCTGTTAGGCAAATCTCTTGAAGGAGAGTTCAGTCTCTTGAAATAAAATGATCAGTACCTCTATCTCCGGAAAGAGAACATAACCTCTAATTTCCACTCTAATCCCTAGTATATTGTTCAAAACAAGGTTTGCTCACAGGTATTTGGGTGAAGGGGCATCCACCTCTATGCCAAGATTGGTTTTAGTTCTTGGGCTGTGGTATTCTTTCATCCTCTCTCTACTGTGCAATGACACGTCTTAATCTCTTTGTTGCTTGCATAGTTGCTTTGGAGATGATTGACATTCTCAACCAGATTCCTTTCCTCCCTGTTGGATCTCCTGGCCCTCCCTGCCTGAGATAACTTTTGATGTTTCCCTCCAGAACTACTGCTGCCTCCAAGGATGGGATGGGATTTCCACAGATCTGGCTTGCTTAAAATGCTTTATTCTACTATGAATAAGGTCATCTCACTTCTATTACAGCCTCCCTGGTAGAATCCCCCATACAAATCCTCAGAAGATTTTAGTCCTATGGACCACACAAGAGTAAGGAAAGCAAGCCCTTTTGACCTGTTCTTTGCATGGTGATTTCACTGCACTCCTTGAATTAATCCAATGACTGTCTCTTTCTGGTAATAATGACCCTGTGGTCTTCAATGTTACTCTTGCTCATATAATCTATTCCATACAAAAGATTGGCATAAAGTGAAGGAATTTGGGACCCAGTTTTGCTACTCTTTTTCCCCCTTTCTGTTACATGGTTAAGACTTAAAGTATATGTGTCTAAAGGGAATAAGTGGATTGGTGCTTTATAACTCTCCATACCTAAAAATCCATGACAAAGAGATCAAATTGTCTCTTGATATATTAAGTCAAAAATAGTCATTGAGATATGTTCATTTTTTAATATTCCAGAGCATTTATTCTTGCATTTAGTTGTCCTTTTTTAATAATAATTACTTAGTTATTGTCAAAGTGATATACAGAGGGGTTACAGTTTCATATGTCAGTTTCATATGTGTGTCATGGGTACATTTCTTGCACTATTTGTTACCTCCTCTCCCCTTTCCCTCTCCCCCCATGAATTGTTCAGTTGGTTTACACCAAATGGTTTTGCAAGTATTGCTTTTGGAGTCATGTGTCTTTTTATCCTTTGTCTCTCGATTTTGATATTCCCTTTCATTTTCCTAGTTCTAATACCAGTATATACAGTGCCCAGGGTACTCAGATGAAATACAGTGACAGCGCTGGGACAAGCACAGGAAGGGGATATGAGGATCATCAACAAAAGAAGCTACGGTTTCACATGGCATGTTGAAAGTAATTACAACAGTAATATAAGATTCCTTTCCATAACATGGAGTTCATTTCACTTAGCATCATCTCATGTGTTCATAAGGGCATAATAGCTATTGGGCTCTTATGATCCTCTGCTGTGACTAGCCTAAACCTGTACTAATTATTCCTTCTGAGGGAAACCATAGAGTCCATGTGTCTTTGGGTCTGACTCACTTCATTTAGTATAATTTTTTTCCAAGTTCTTCCATTTCCTTATGAATGGGGCAATGCCATTCTTTCTGATAGAAGCATAAAATTCCATTGTAATATATGTATCACATTTTTCTGATCCATTTGTGTACTGAGGGACATCTGGGTTGGTTCCATATTTTAGCTATGACAAATTGTGCTGTGATGAACATTGTTGTGCTGGTGGCTTTAGTGTGTTCTTGTTTGTAATCTTTTGGGCAGATGCCCAAAAGTGGGGCTGCTGGGTCATAGGGGAGCTCTATGTTTAGCCTTCTGAGGAATGAGATTATATGTTCTGAAGAAGATAGCATAGTTTGTAAAGTGATTATTTGCACCAGCATTATTTGTTCAATTCCAGAAGCAACACATTGCCTTTCTTCCTGTATTGTTGGTTCAATAGTCTTCTTGTGCCTCAAAACAGATGTATATACTAGAACAAGTAGGATAAAAGTCCAAGAGACTAAGAAAACAAAAAGGAATGGAAAATATATTTAGTGGAAAACATATTTAGTGGTTTTGAAATGATTTTGAAGAAGTTTAAGCAGTATTTTAATGAGCAGGACATTAGGTCCAGAGACTAAAATGAGGGGGGATTCCCCATCTTATATTTGGTGAACACAGAAATATAACAGAGAAGGACACATGGTGATTTGAGGCCAACTGTAGAGTTTATTTTCACAGGAAGATTAACTTGGTGGTGAACTGATCGAATCATTCTCCAACTTTTTCCACTTTATTTTCCTGATTCTGTTAATGGAGAGTGTAATGGAAGCGTGGATTATTTCAGTTTATTTTGATTTACAAGTTTAAAGTTAACATCTTCAATGCCATGAGTTTCCTAAGAACAACAAAGTGCGTTAGAAGTATAGGCTGACACTATTTTTAAATTTTTTTTAAATTTTTATCATCAAACTGATGTACAGAGAGGTTACAGTTTCATATGTTAGGCAATGGATATATTTCTTGTACTGTTTGTTACCTCATCCCTCATTCCCCCCTCCTCCCTCCCATTCCCCCCCCCCCCCCATGAGTTGTTCAGTTCATTTACACCAAACATTTTTGCAAGTATTCCTTTTGTAGTTGTTTGGAAGCTGACACTTTTAGTCTGGCCTTCTATAGCTAACTTTATCTGATATCATTGTAAAACTCTGCCTTTAGGAAATTTATTATTTTTGCGAGATGAATTTCATGCCTGGAAAGAAAGCAGTATGTCTAGCTGGGATGCAGCTCAGTGACAAAAAACCCTTGTTCTATAACTAGAATGTCTGAGGTTCGGTCCTCAGTACCAAAAAAGAAAAGAAAAAGAAAAGCAGTACACCATCCTTTCTATTTTTCTAATGGTTTATCTGTATTTACTCTGCAGATACCTTTTCCAGATATGGTACTTTGTGTTTTTTAATATTATCATCAATATTTACCACCAGGCAACGTTGTCGTAGAAATAAACTAAAGACAACTTCTAATTAACTTTAAGGAATATAAGTGTGTGTGTGTGTGTGTGTGCGTGCGCGTGTGTGTTCGTGTGTGTATGTGTGTGTGTGTGAGATGTATACACATATATACTCACAAGCATTTTAGGCATATTCCTTACCATTGTCATGTCATTCTAATGAAGAAAGCTTTCACAGAATTTTACCTACAAACAAGTGACTAAAATCCACTTTTTTGAGAATCTTTCCCAGTTTTATGAGTGCTATTACAAATGCTTAGCTTTCCAAGCAATCTTTTTCCTCATGCATATCGACAGGAAGATGTTAAGATGATGGTTATTTATCCAGGGCCATGGCAGATTCTGGTCAGGGCAAGAATAATTCTTGGTACACCTATAGTTGTTAGAAATATTGGGCTGACCTCAGTGACTGATCTAAGCTTTCTGAGTATCACCCTACTTTTAATTTGGGCATTTACAATGCAAGATGCTATGGCCATGTTTCTGTGAAACTCTTAACACCAAATGTATTCATTTCACTAAACCACTGTTTTCTTTGGCTAGAATGCAGTTAATGAGAGTAAAATTTATCAAGAAGAGATTTTTATAGCCATCACTGTGCTTCACTGGGAAACTGCTAGTATTGGGGGGGGGAGTATTTTTTATCTCCCTTCCTAGCCAATGTTTTCTGGTTAGCCACTCACAGTCAACATAAAAAGTAAAATATTTTGGAAAGGTTTAAATGCATGCATGAAATACTTTCCATAAATAAAGGTAGATGCCGGAAAATGGAAACCTTATTGCTTATAAGAAAGAATTAAGACTAAAAGAGTGGCATGCTTTTATGTTCATTTCTTCTTTCCTGGATTTTGGACCCTCTATTCCTACCCAGCTGATTTTGGAGTAGTTCAAGGACAAGAAGTTACATTGATCTATGTGCTCTCCATGGCCTAGGCTTTGAAAGATTTCACCAAAAATCAAAACTTAATTTTCTTATTTTTAATTTTAATTTTTGGGGGAAATTCTGTCTGTCTAGAAATCCGTTTATCAGGAAAGTATCAACTTTGAAATGTGTTTTTGTTTCCTGAAAACTTTCTGGCCCACAGTTTTCAGTACAAGAGATTGGGTCTAGTTGGTAAAAGACACAGTGGGTAGAAAACTACCTGCCCAGTATTGGCTGAAGTTCAGTCTCTCATTGTTGATTCCTTCATTGTTCCAGGCCTCACTTCTTCCATCTTTGCAATTAAAGACTATCCTGAATAGCTTCTAGGAGATATTTAATTCAAATGAATACATTGAATAGTAGAGAGGGCTTGCTGTCAGGGAAGTGGTAGGATAAAAGCTCTGAGTTACTCTACTCTTTGGTATTTTACATTTCTAAAACCTATGGGCTGTGGTTTTCATTATCTGATTTGGTGATTCTTCTGAGTTTGAGTCTAGTCTAATCTCATATTCAAGAGGGGATATGAAGGCTGAGAATATAGCTAAGAAATAGAGTGCTTACCTTAGCAACTGCAAACAAAAAGTACAAAGTAAATAGAAACATGAATGGACAGTTTTCAACAACCTACCATGTCTAATTGGGATACTGTGCCTATATATTTCTAATGACTTATACAGGATCATCTACTTAAAATAAACTTACTCCCTCAAGAGAAGTCTATTGAAAGCCCCATCAGAATAGATGCATGGTAGTTCCTGGCTCTGATGGTGACATGGCTTCACCTGGAGGAGGGCCCCTTGGTGGTGTCATAACGGTTATAATCTCCTCTATTCATGTCTTCCTTGCTTTCTACCTTTGCTCTTAAATGCTGACAGTGATAGAAAATATCCATTTCCTGATCACTTGCTATATGCCAAACAAGCTGTGTTGTAGACATCGAAAATGTCAGGTAGCTAGTAGAAGGATAACAGAGTATAGTGTAGGCCAGCTCTCTAGGTTCGAGTCCTGTCTTTATTACATACTAACTAGAAGGTTTTGAGCAAATTATTTAAATTTTTCTAAGTCTGGACTTTCTGCATCTAAATTTATTCTTCATATTTTTTTTTACTTGCCAAGTTAAGGGATCATCAGCCAAATTTCTTTATATCCCTTAGCCTCAAATAACTCATCTGTGAGAAGGAAGCCAATAGTAATGGTATCGGCATCCTAGGTGGCTATGAACACTGAATCCATATAACACATAAGAAAATATTTTGAAGGCTATTAATGTGGAGAGGTAAGGCATTATTATGCACGTTTATTGTGTATCATAGAGACAGAACTGAACAAGCTTTATTTCACAGGAAAATCTACTTACATCAAAATCAGAATGCTCATTCACTGTGTAGTCTTTAGCAGAATTAAAATTCAGGTCTTGTTTTCAGAGTTCAGCTGACTCATGTTCAAAGACAGACTGACTAATTGATGGGAAAGTATTGTAATTTTCTCAGTCTCAAGGGAGTCTGGCTTTCCCCCACTCTCCTTTAGAACTTCTTGATCAGGCAATTACAAATGAAGTGATTTGGTGTCATGTGCAGATGGGCTTTGCTTGTAGGCTGACTGGTGTTTCAAGTGTCCTACACGCTTATTAACAAAGGCAGAGGAACAACCATATTTTCATAACCACAGGCTTTCCACTCTTCTCCTTCATGTTCAAATAAATGACTCTCATCCTTCTTAGGGGCACGATTTTTAGATACCTATGTAAAATACCACTTCAAAATGTTTACCTGCCCTCCTCCCAGCCCACCTCCCTTTCCTTTCCTGCCTGTGAAGTTCCAGTAGAGGAAACATGAGAAATTCATAAAAATAATAATTTTCATTTATTAGCCTTGACCTCAAGATGCTTGAAATCTGAACAGGGTGACAGAATCCAATTCCTGTTGCTTGCCTCTTCCTTACCTTCCTCTATTTTGTATTCATTCTCATTCCATAGACGATTTGCTAAGGTACTTTCGTGTCTGTTGCTTAAGACTCTCAAGCGGCATGAGATGTAGCCAGTACATAATTTATTCGTTTTGTTTTGAAGTCAGAAAACTGGGAGAGCTCAGAAGTGATTTGGTCCAAGTTACAGAGGAAGTAATTCTCAAAGTTGAGACACTTCTCAGCTTTTCTCTTCTCACTGACACTATGCTTCATGAATTCTGCCATTGCCCAGGAAACACATGGACCGGAATACACACTCCAGAAAAGGCAGCAACCACTGGCCTACAAGAAGTGCAGAGTAATAAAGGAACCCAGCCTTGCCCTAGGGGTTCAGGAGCAAGTGGGAGCAGCTGATTTGGCCTCTGTCCTTTTGAAAAAATGTTTACTGTGATGTTGACACTCAGATGTAGATGTGTGGAACAGCTGTTGAAGGCCTAGAATCAAGCAATCACTGATACTACTGCAGAGAATCTTTCATCATTTCAAGGTTATTCACTTTTCCATCTCTTCCTCCTTCATTTCTTCCTCTTCCAGCTGCCGCTCCCATTTCTTCTTTCTTCTTCTAAGAACCAAACATTGCTAGTAGATCTAACTCATAGGCAAATATTCATATAGGAAAAAAGTCTGTATGGAAATGGTGGTTAGCTTATATCTTCTCAATCTCCATTTAGTTTTCATCTGACAAGAGTTTTTGGTGAACCATATGTCATTCCATAATGTCTAGGTATATTCGTTAATTTTCTTTCCTATTAAAAAAAAGGAGTGAAATTGTGGTTTGAACTGTTGAGAATATTACATGAAAAACGAGGAGAGGGAGTAAAGTCAGATTAGAGCATAATTACAGGGACTGGAATTCTGCCAGTCCCTTTCAAACCTTGCCAAGTTAGAGACAGTCGATACACAGTGTACCTAGAGAGTGAATATGGCAAATTCAAGACATCACTTCCCATGTAGCACGGCTCCATACTGGAATATGGGGGGTGGAAGTAGAGAAATTAAGTGAAGACCTTACAGGAATATAAAAAATATATAATGCGGATCAATTTTATGTAATTTATGGTGTTGGAGTAGGTTTGTTTTTTTTTCTTTCTCAACTTTGGTCAGAAATACTAAGTTTTTCTCTACAGATTTGGCTTAAATCCTTGGTGAATTTCAAAACAGGGTGAGAATTTATCACTCAGTAATGGGAGTACCTGGGATTTTTCATTTTATTAAAATGATTCTTTTTTTCCCCTCACCACAGATGCTCTGTGGAGCAAGATGTGCACATTCTAAGTGAAAAGTGATTCCCCACAAGGAAATCTTTTATCACTGGCTGTAACTTGGAGTGGAGTGCATGCTTTATTTTGGAGACTGCCTTGTGAAGAAAACAAGCCAAGGATTGCACTTGGAGACAGGTTGACAAGTGCATAAGCATTTCCCTGGCGGCAGGGCTCCAGGATGTAGAGCTAGAACACAATGTATTTAAACAGGTGCATTGGAGGTTTTTCATGGGTGCAGACTTGGGGAGGATAGAAGCAGTTACTCAGTGGGTTATTGTGAAGATAAAATGAGATCACACGTACAAAATATATTACACTACCCAGTGTGGTATAAACTCTTAATACATGTTTTCTGTAAAGGCAGGCCTGATAGTGAGACATAAAAATATTTCTCAATAAAATGCATTATCACTGTATATTTTGTATGATATATAGCAGTACTGGAGGGCTCTGTACTTTTGCTACATTTGTTCTTGGTTATCTAGTTACTAATTAATTGCTCTACTCTTCTTCTCTACTACCGTTTTCTGAAGAACTAGAATTTTTCTTTTATTTCCATAGCACTAGTGCTTAGTTTGGAGATAAGAATTTACTAATACTCAAAAACTGGAATAGCATTATCTGATCTAATGTTGAATTCGCAAAGGCAATACAGAAAGCTTCCATCTCTTGAATTGTTCCTATGTAGAGCCTTTACTGAGAGATTCTAAGGCCCAAAGAGGATAATTGGGAGACAATAGAAGGAAAGAAGAATGCAGAGCATATGGGGAAGTACTGAAGAGAAAGAGAACGTACTGTCCATAGCGAGTTCTTTTTGTCCAAAATGGCTTTCACAAGTTTCTTCTTTAACCCCTTTGCTAACCCACTACTTTTTCCCCTCAACCACAGTTTCTGGCACAACTTTTGTAAGACATCTATCAAATTCAAGACATTTTGGCTACTCACTTGGGGTCTTAGGATCAAATAGACACAGGCTTGTATCAGATTCACAGCTTGTAACTGAACATTTCCTTACTGTTTTCCTGCATTGACAGTCAGAGGGATAACTTTGATTTCCAATTACTCTTTCTGATTTCTTTTTCAATGTTTAGCAACAAACTTTTACCTCTTTGAAACAAACCTACACAAGATATCCTTCCATGCTGGCTTTCAATATAGAAGTCTAGGGTTGTGGGGTTTTTTTTTTTAATGTAGCAGTATAAGAAAACACTTGCTGTTCCACTGTCTAATATATGACTCCTGAACCTTTCTCACTGGATGGTGGTTGAAATAGGCTATGATATCTCACAGCAAGATACTTTCTTTTTTATTTTTTTTCCCAAAGATGTGAAATACTTTTCTAATGTTAAAATATTGGCTGGATCTATCAGAAAGAATGACATTGCCCCATTGTAAGGAAATGGAAGGATTTGGAAAAATTATACTAAATGAAGTGAGCCAGACCCAAAGAAACATGGACTCTATGGTCTCCCTTATAGGGAATAATTAACACAGGTTTAGGCAAGTTACAGCAGAGGATCACAAGAGCCCAATAGCGATACCCTTATGAACACATAATATAATGCTAAGTGAAATGAACTCCATGTTATGGAAACGATTGTTATATCATTGTTGTAACTACTTTCAACGTGCTATGTGTAACTGTATCTTCTATTATTGATGATCTTCTTGTATCCCCTTCCTGTGGTTGTACCTACACTATCTTTGTATCTTATCTGAGTATATTGGAAATCGTGTATACTGGTATTAGAACTAGGAAATTGAAAGGGAATACCAAAATCGAGAGACACGGGGTTAAAAAAAAAGACAAACAACTACAAAAGCAATATTTGCAAAACTGTTTGGTGTAAATGAACTGAACAACTCATGAGGGGGAAAGAGAAAGGGGGAGGAGGGAGAGGGGAATGAGGGACCAGGTAACAAACAGTACAAGAAATGTATCCAATGCCGACTGTATGAAACTGTAACCTCTCTGTACATCAGTTTGATAATAAAAATTTAAAAAAAATTGGCTAGACCTATGGTATAGTCAAGCTAACTAACTCAGTAGGGTGAGGGACTTTTTTTCACATGATTTTATTCATTTTGGTGAGGGAGAAGATATTTAGGCATAAAAGTGTTGTCGGCTTTCAATGTGTATTTATTAAAACAAAGGATGACTTAATTCTTGGATGTCAGATGTTTCAAATTTACTTGTACATTATATCCTCTTGAAGATTTGGACACATCTAGATATTATAGAGATGTGTATTATACTTTCCTATAGTAGCTATTTAAGACAAGTAAATGTGATAATGAATATAAAGTCATTGGAAAACACCTACAATTCTAAGATAAGTAACCTTTTAACTGTCATTTATCTAATACTATTATTACCTTAGCCACAAAAATGTAGCATTCTGGTCATATTTACACATTAAAATAGTAAGAATTTTATTTTATTTCCATTAAGTTTATTTAAATATATACACTTATGTATTTACACATTTATGTAAAAGTATACAACATAAAATTTACCAATACTCAGTATATAAATGTTATATACATATACTTTCAGTTTCATTATGAATATTTCAAATACTCAGACAAATAGGAAGTTATACAGGAAGCATTCATTTTTAATACCTAGCTTGCACAACTAACTTATTAGTATTTTAATTTACTTATCATGTTATGTAGTAATCCATATCTGCATACATCCCTCAATCTGTCCTATTTGGACTCACAGCTTACTAAAGTGTAATTTAGATATCTTAAAGCCTATTTGTTTTAAAGGCAAAAATTTAATTATTTTTTAGCAAATGTATAGCATGTATGGCCTTCACCACAGTCCAACTTTTGCACATTTCCATCATCCCAGAAAAGTTTCCTACATTCATTTTTAGTTAATCTTCTTCCTCAGTCCTGGGCAACTACTAATCTACTTTCTGTCTCCGTAGATTTGAAAAACCATAAGTTTTAAATAACAGAACAAGAACTCATGAGCTGCCTGTAAACTAAGACTTCTAGGATTAGAAAATCCTGGAGAAAAATAAATCCAGAGCTAAGAGAAATTATGTTTTTATGCAGCAGATGTTATATGGCCCTAAAGAAGTCTCCCTGTAATTTCCTTTTCCAGTGTTTACTCTCATTCCTTTTATCTAAAGTACTAATTCATGGCTGTTTTACTCATAAGAGCAAACGAGCCAAGAAACAGGAAGAAGAAAAAACTGAAAGTGTTATGAAGAAGCCATAGTGTGGGAATTCAACTATGAGGTCATAGTGGCTCAACATTTGCTCCCTACCCTACACTGGCTTTGCTGAGTATCACTGTACTTTGTGCCATGACTCTAGTTAGGGATATATGCAGATAATACAACAGCTGAAATGTCTGTGGGGTTTTGCTGGGGTGGTGATTTCATGAACAGATTCTCCACTATGGCATTTGAGAAGGAAATCAAAGAACGGCAGTGGCAGGTGTTTGGAAACTGAATTTGGAATTGGCCTCCTACAGAAACAAGCTAGATACTGACTTTGTGGGTGATGAGAGAAGTCAGCAGTCTTCTCAGAGGGAACTTACTTCCATGGCAGGTTTCCAAGCAAACAGATTTAGATTTCTTTCACATTAAATCCTCTGAAGACACGTATGGGGAGGTGGAGAGAAGGGAGCCATAAAAATGCCATCTTCACATGTTGTGTGTCTTCTCCTTGGAAATGAAATTTGCCATGCTAACCCAGAAGAGGGTGTTTGGGATTCATCAACTCTGGGTGTGATTAAAGTATAGAAAAGTGCCAGTTCCATGTTTCCATTTCCAGAAACATGGGCTTCTGATTCATTCACAAGTGATACGGCATTAGGTTCCCTTTTCACAAATGTTCATCTATCCCACTACGCTTTGCTTGACCTTCCAGGACAAAGACAACACCCCCCCTCCACCCACATACTTCATACACATTTTATTCTCAGCCTTGGGAAGCTAAAGAAAAGCACAAATAACAATGAAATGAGTATTTGCAGTACATGTACTTCAACTTACAGTGACTATTCAGTTCCTGAAAAAAATCACATAGCTAAAGCAAACTGTTAGAGCAGGTGACTTTTAATTGAAGCCACAGAAGTTGAAGGTCTGTTTGGGGCAACTCCTTGTGAGTTCTGGGCTCTACACCCAGGCTTAGTAATTAGTCTGGAATGAAGGAAGGAAGAGTAGATTTGCTAGAATGCTACTCCACATTCTGTGGAGATTTCAAAGTCTTACTCTTAGAAGACAATGTGAATTCTCATCTTAGCTCAAGGTGAAGGCCATATTTCTGTTCTCTCAGGAGAACTGTTGTCTCAAAAAATGACAACTGAGAGTATTGACTATAGTTAGACTGAAATCTTATTTTATTTTGATCAGTGACTTACTTTGAGTTAAACATTTCCACCTTCCATAACCCATCACAACTCACTGGATTAGTTATGGAAATCAAATTAGAAATGGTGCTTCAGAAATGAAGACTCCCCAAGATGAATAACTTGTATTTCTGTTATAGTGAGAGCAGTTAACAGTGCTTATGACTTTGTTCTTGTAGGCTCAGAATCCATGGATTCAGCCAGTTGGAATAAAAAAATATTACCCCCATATTACTGACTTCGAAGTTTGAACATATACAGATTTTGTCATTTCCTAAATAGTATTCATCTTCTGTTTGTATAGAATTCACTTTGTATTAGAAATTATATGTAATTTAGGGATGTGGAGAACATGGGTAGTTTATATGTAACCACCAAATTTTCCTGGTGGATTTCTTCCACGGATAATCAGGAATGCTTCTATGTTGAGAGCAGCTCTAATACACTTGCCTGTTATACAATCTTGAGCGTGTTATGTAATTTTTGGGGTACCAACCCTCTCATGTTCTAAGAAATAGATGGCACTATGAGGAGTGAATATTGCTTTGTATGTTAAAAAGCTTTTTCTGGCACATAGTAGTTCAGTGTGATTCTCACTTGGGATATTGGTACATAACACAGGTAAAAGGAAATTGCCTATTAGCTGGACTTAACATTTGGAAAAAAGCAAGAACCACCACATGTGTGGTCATTTCTTGAGAGTGAAAGTGGAACAGAGAGAAGTGAAGTTGAAAGATGGGAAAGAGAAAGAGGAAATCTTTTTCATGAAGGGTGGAGTATCTTATTACTATCCCTGGAACTAAAACCATTCCAGAATTTTTCTGTTCGAAAACAACAAAGTATTGGCCATTAATTAGGCAATACACCCTCCATTGATTGGTTTGGAATGCCACCAACATATCAGTTACAAATGAACAATTAAGCATTTGTCCCTGTCTTTATGAAGGTACTTTGTGGAATTCCGGAGTATGAAATATTTTAAAAGCAGATTACTGGCCTGGGATGTAGCTTAGTGGCAAAATGCTTGCCTAGCAAGAACAACTACCTGGGTTTGACCCCCCAGTACCTAAAACAAATAAATACATGCATATAGCACACTACCTCTTAATAATAAACACATAATGAGATCTCCATTTTTCCTACCTTTGTATGTTTTTGCTTTAAAATTTTGTTGACTTGCGTGTAATTAAAAACATATTCCCTAATCACTGTTAAAAAAAAAAAGAGAAACAAAACTAAAAATGTATGCAAAGATGTTGAATTAGTCAAGATCCAACCAGAAAAGAGAAACTACCCTAAGCACAAAGTTAAATATAAAGAATTAATTTAACAGAGGACTGGAGTAACAAGAAATGGGCAACTGGAAATTAAAGAGAATCTTACATTGTAGCAGAGTAGCAGGTACTGGGATTAGCCACTGCCCCAAGGCTCCTGCAGAGTTCCTAAGGAAAGTCTTCTTCCGCAGGCTAAGATCCAAACCTTGTTGAATCTTATAGAGCACGTGATCTTATCCAACTACTTGATCTTTTTGGTTACATGCCCAGCATAAAGAAAATCCAGAACTTTCTCTGAGGAGAGATTAGCAATTTGACACCAAATGTCAGGTCTGGCTGCTGGTGTCCACCACTTATTAACATGTTTCCTTCAGGTGAATTGTACAGAAATGAAACTTTACGTTTTAAAACTAGATACATTATGTGACTGTTGACTTTAACTAAATGAGGATTTTTTTTTGTGATGATGGCAACTTGGTAGGAGATTAAATGAGACTGTTTAATCAAAAGTAATTGAGAACTAGTGGAAAAATAGAATTGTTCTTGTTGATCCTTTCCTTTGCCAAATTGATGGCTGATGAGTAAACACTTGGTAATATTTTAGAAGAAACACAGACACTTCAGGCAATTGTGATACTAAACGCTATGCCTTGCCTTTGCTTAATTTTCTCCTGTCAGTTGCATCAATAAATACATACCCAATTTTATAAAATAGACTTTGGACTAAAGGAAACTACTAACTTATTAATGGGCATTGAGATTCATAGTTTAAAGTGAGCTTATTTTAAAATCAACATTTAAGTTTGGAATATGTAAATTAGTGATTTATCAGGTTTTGTTACAAGTGAAGACTTTAAATGTATCCCACATTTTTTCTTTTGTATAGGCTTATTACAAATTAATTTCTAAGAAGAGTTTTTTTTGTCAGAAAGTAAGACTTTAGCTAAGTACTGCATATTACATTCTTACTGGAAACTAGTTCTGTGAAGCACAAACTTGAAGCATGTTGGGGATGTGTAATTATACTTACTGGGACCAAATTTATCTTTTATGTTTATGGCAATCAAATTTGCAGTAAGAAATTGTCTTATCTGGGCACCAGTGGCTCGCACTTATAATCCTAGCTACTCACAAAGCTGAGATCTGAGCATCGTGTTATGAAGCCAGCCTGGGTAAGAAAGTCCATGAGACGCTTTTCTCCAATTAATCACCAACAAAACTGGAAATGGAGCTGTGGCTCAAACTGTAGAGTGCTAGCCTTGAGGAAAATAGTTCAGGGACAACACTTTGTGTTGTCAAGCCCCAGGACTGACACACATGCACAGGTGCATGTATATACACACACACACACACATACACACACACACACATACACACACACAATCTTTTTTAATCTCACTTTCCATTTATCAAAAATGTATTCGAGTTGGGTTCAGGTGGCTCACATCTGTAATCCTAATTACTCAGGATTCTGAGATCTGGGGATTAAAGTTTGAAGCCAGCTCAGGCAGAAAAGTCTGAGAAACGCTATCTTCAATTAACAAGAAAAAGGGCAGATTTAAGGCATGGCTCAAGTTGCAGAGCACCAGCCATTCACATGATGGTTGAGGAAAGCGTTTAAAGCCCTGAATTCAAGTCCCAGTACCAGCAAACAAAATGGGAATTTATTTAAAAATTCTATAAGAAAGAATATAAGGCCTACAAAATATTGTGTAACATTGAATTGACTTTGTCAGTAAGTTATTGGAATATAGAAGTCTAAACCCAGATCTTTATTTGCTACTAAAATATTACGTTTCCATTAACAATTATGTTGAGCTTACAGTTTAGGGTAAAATAGACATCATTCAATCTTCCATAGTGTTTGGGAAAAGGATATTTTTTTCTAATCTCCCAGTCTTTCCTAGGAGAGATTTCTCAAACTCTAGGTACAAACTCTAGGTGAATTCCATTGCACTAAGGCTACTCCATCAACAAACCAAACCAAACTATTCTATCTAGTATTGTTGTGATGATTTTAGAACCATTTCAAGATGGGTTTGTGCCTCCTGTAATAAATTTGAAGTTGGATGAATTCAAGTCGTGCTTAGTTTAACTTGTAATCTCTCAAGTGCTTAGTTGCCCAAACAATGAGCAGGTTTCATGAGGAGGAAGATAGAGGTCCATCTGCTTAGTTCGTGCCATTTAGAGCAAACAGCTAACTGATCCACTGAAACCCTTAGACAATTAGTCAGAACCATTTGCAGCCCCTACGTCCTGTAGCAACCCCATGGGTACATTTATAGATAGAAAGACAGATGGTTTCATTGGAAATGAACTTGCCTTTTAAATATATAATGGCACCTTATAAATAAATAGTGTTTCACCACTAAAAGGCTTTCTGAAATCTGATGCTCACAGCAGCTCTTTTGCAAATGAGGTATTTTTACAAATGAGGCAACAAAATATCACATTTGAAGAGATTGAAAAGATGAAGAGATGGCTCAGGTTTATTTATGAGCAGGGATCTGAACCTCTGATCTTTTGTATAGTTAGTAACTCTCTATTGTGCTTTTAGAAACAATAGGAGCAGCGTAGTGTTAGATATTGTATGCCAATGTTCCAGGAACACTCAACATTTTCCAAATGTCACAGCCTACTTGGGGTGTTCCCTTTAGAGACCAATGAACAAGAGAAATTGTTTAACAGAAGCACAATAGCTGTGCACCTGTGGGCAGGCATTTGAGAAATAGCAAGTGAAACAATTAATTATTGGCCAAAGAGACCAATAGAGAACTTTCTCATCTCTTTTTAGCACACATGCCAGTGTCAAGTTATTGTCACTAGGCAACTACATTGAGAGTACAAAAGAAGTGAGTTCCAGAAGATAGAAGATTCCCTTCCTTTCTTATCACTCCTGCTGCTCAGAGGAACATTGTGCCATCATTTAAAAAAATACTATATTTAAGTAGTTGTGCAAAGGAGGTGCCATTTAACAAAGCAGTTTGTAAATACAACACATCTTGATCAGAGTGGCATTCTCACCTCCCTTTGGTTCACCTCTTCCCTTACTTTTCTTAATTGTGTGATATATAAATTATTGACTGCATTCTCCCCAATTTTCCCCCTTTATTCTTTAACCACCAGAGGGTGGGGGCCAAGAGGAGAGGAGTAGAAGAATTTCCTACTGTTGATTTTGTTGGGCTTTGACCTAGCCTTTCTAAAAGATTATGGTACTTGGGCTCTCCATAAAGTCTATTATGTTTTGGTTAATTCACTGGTAACCATTTGCATACCAAACAACAGTGCTTACTTGTAGATTTATAGGCACATTGTATCTACCACAAATGAAGGAAACCATGCAATCTTTGTTTCTCTGAATCTGGCTTGCTTTCATAACCTATTTGTTTCGCACTTTTCATGACATTTGACTATACAGTGAGGTCACTGTGTAGAACACTGATTCAGTGTCCTGGAATCTGTTGAATGTATATTCTTCTGAAGCTGTTTTTACATTTTTCACAAAGAAAACTCATGTGCACTGACTTGTACTGCCAGGATAAAAGCAAGTATATCTCCATTTATAAGCCTAAGGTTTGTCTCATTGAGACGGAAAGCATCTTAGCTACGGTTTCAGGATAGTAAGAAGCTTTAAGTTATCCTCTCTTCTGGCCTCACTTGTCTCTATCAAAGGAAGTGTTGAGGTTGTAAGTGTCAGTTCTGCTGTGGATATTTCATATATTTCATTATGATTGAGAAGGGAGAGGGGGGAAAAGCTCTTCGGCAGATACAGATCACCACAGAATATTTTTGCTTGCCTATCTAAAATGAGAGAATGAACATTTTTACATCTTCATATCTGAGGGTATAGAGACAAAGAGTTGTTAAACAAGAGGCTTACTTGTCATAACCTTGCCAATTGCATCAATTATTTATATAAAACTTTTACCATTTTAATCCTATTGGCTAGAGTATGAAATAAGTGAATTGTGCTTTTATTGAAGGTTTAAGCAAAAGGAAAATATTAATAGCTCTGTGATTATCTTTGTTGTTTGTCTGGGTGCCATTACTTTCTGGGGAAGTTTCTGGACAAATAATATTATATACATAATAGTTTTTTAGGCTCTTGGGACTCAAAACATAATGGGAGATAGTAATCTGAAAAGTCCACCTCTCCCCGGCTTTCAGTTAATTATCTTCCAGCTTAGAAATAAATTAATACAAAGAGAAATATCATTTCAGGGCACAGAGTACCAACCCTAAACTCCCAAGTATGCTTTTCCAAGACAGTTTCCAATCCCTGGATGACTTGGCTGAGACACCATTGCATCGTAACTTCCTGGAAACTGTCATTTCCCTTCTTTACAACTCTGTTTAATTGAGTAGTCCAACTTGTCCTTCTCTTTATAAGCCAGTAAATAGTGGTCAAGGAAAGGGTAAGGCCAACTCCTTATTACCACATTAAACTTAATGCTTTATTCAAAGATGCTATTTCTGATCCCCAGAATAACCAAAAACAAAAGCAAGACCCCTCAGGATTATGGCGTGTGCACTCGTGAGTGTGTGTGCGTGTGTGTGTGGGTGTGTGTGTGGGGGGGGTGTATACAGTTTAAAACTCTGTAACTGGGGGCTGGGAATATGGCTTAGTGGCAAGAGTGCTTGTCTCCTACACATGAAGCTCTCGGTTCGATTCCCCAGCACCACATATATGGAAAATGGCCAGAAGGGGCAGAGTGCTAGCCTTGAGCGGGAAGAAGCCAGGGACAGTGCTCAGGCCCTGAGTCCAAGGCCCAGGACTGGCCAAAAAAGAAAAAGAAAAAACCTCTGTAATTGGAAACCCTGTCATTTTTCAAATTACCTAAATAGAGACATAAAATTTTGATGTTAGATATTTTATTTGATTCTTTCATCATGTTATTTTTCTTCTCTCTTCTTTTACATTGTTATTATTAAGTAGTTGTACAGTGTACTCCCTCACTCCCTTCTCCCTCATTTTCTGCCTCTGGTCCCGATCCATAAGTTACATCGTTCATTTTTCACATAGTATACATTGAATACAATGGCTGCATTCGCTCACCCTCCCCTTCTCCGTTCTTGTGACCCTCTTCTACCCCCAAACCACACTTCCACTTCCTAGTATTCATTCTGATAAACAGTACTTTAGTTGATTCCTCCCATAAGTAAAAAACCCCTTTTGGTCAGTTTGTGTATGTGTAAATGCATTAAGCTTTGTACATGTGATCTTACCTGTATTTTAGATCTAGCTTCCACCTGTCAGAGAAAATGTGTTTCATTTGTCTCTCTGAGCCTGTCATACTTAATTTTCATAATTTTCTTATTTAAGCCTGTCAGCCCCAGGATTTACTCGGACCAGACTCCTGTCTTTCCTGATTCCAAAATAATACAGCCTAAACCAGGCTTAAGTTAGTCTAAGCTAGCAGACTGACAAATGGGGTTATTACTCTTGGGTTTTCTTTGAAATGAATGAGTTTAGGTATTTTGATAGTATCAGGGACTGAACTCAGGAGTTCCAGCTTGCCAGGCACATGCTCTACCATTTGAGCCACACACTCCATCTAGGGAACACTTGTTACAATTTGGTCCCTGCCCTTACACTGTTTCTGACACTATCCTAAATCTTCCAATGAGACAGTGAAGAGATAATTGTTGCTAAATGATCCCTTCCATCCTTGAACATATATGAGAACCTCTGAACTACTCACTGATGTTTTATAAAGAGTTAGATTTTTTTTACAAGTGGTTTAAATAGCAAATCTTTCTTTCTTAAACATTAAAAAAGGGGAAATAGAAAGGATCCTAAATGGTTAGAAGTTCCCAATTAGTGGTGCCTAAATTAATGAGGTCTTACTGTATATAGAATGTAAGACATCCGTAACACTGTGCCTGATGAATGATTTTCACCCTTCACTTAGGTGTTATTTAATTATGATTTGTATGGTTAATATTACCCAACTGAATTGTCATGTTAGAAAACTATTTTAAGACTTAAAGTGATTTGTCAAGCATCAGAAATTTAGTTTCAGAGCTGAAAGTGTCATTTCCTTTTTCTTAGTTTTGTGTGTTAATGGTGAGAATTAAGTACAGGCATACACTGTTTCATAAACTGTAATTTTACTGGAGACTACATGATGCATCTCACTGCACGTGTTGTACATAACACTTAGCATATGGTGACTCTAAAGTAACGATGTGAGATGGGAGTGTGATGGAATACACTACACATTCCATTTCCTATTTCCTAGGAAGCATTTTAACTTGATATTTGTATTTTTTGATAGAAAGGGGAGAAGAGATCAATTTATCTCCAATGGATTATTGGATTTTGTGATTGTTCTTCCGAGATTTGGGCTGGGAACTAGCTAGGGAAGTAAGGGGCTAGCAGTGGACCTTGTATCTCCGCCACAGTATACATACGAATGAGCTTTAGATTTCAGACTGGAACTTGCCATAAAGTTAAAGGCTTTGAGAACACTGACTTAAATACAGAAATTAATGATTCCATTTGGCTTTTTATTTTGTTATCATTTACTATTATTATTATTATTATTAAAGTAGTAGTAGAAAGATATTATAACTCCCTAAGTCAGGTTACAATTCTTCTTGGTCAGTGTCACCCATTCTTTTGTTCTCCCTCATTTCCCCATTCCCATCCTTACCCTTAAGTTACATAGCTCGTTTTTTATGCAACATATATTGAACATAATGAAAACATTTGCTCACCCTCCCTCCACTTATTTGCCCACCCCACTTTTCCCACCCATAAAAATATGTTTCCACCCCCTGATGTTTATTTTTGATAAATACTGCATTAGTTGTTCAGAGGATTTATGCCTTTGGATTCCTCCCCTAACTTTTTGTTTTTAAATAATTCCATATTTATAGGAAATTGCAAGCAAAGTAGAGTGGTGTTCCATGTAACCTTTACAGCCTCCTAGTGATTTTAAATGATATTTCATTGTAAAATTACAGTACGGAGTAGCAGGAAACTGGCACTGATAAAGGCAACTTTTTACTCAAATTTCATGCTATATTTTTCCTCATTTGTGTGATATATGTATGTATGAGGTATCTATGTTTTATTATAGGTATAACTTCACTAAACACCCACCATAATAAAAACACTTAATGGAGTAAGGCCACAAGATTGACCCTCTCCTGTTATCCCTTCAAAGCCATGCGAACTCCAACCACCCAGTATCTAATGATGGTGGTCATTCTTTCTATAATTATGTTTGCTCACAAATATTATATAAATACAATAATATCATACGTAATCTTTTGAGATTGACTTTGTGCGTGTGTGTGTGTGTGTGTGTGTGTGTGTGTGTGTGTGTTACAGGGGTTTGAACTTCAATTCTTTTACATTTGCTAGGTGGCATTCTACCATTTGAGCCACTTTACTAGCCCTTTTTATGTTAGTTATATTTTGAGACAGGGTCTTACTTGTCATGATGATGGCCTGATCTTCGATCCTTCTATTTGTGCTTCTCTATGTATCTGGGATTTAGTAAAGCCACCCTGCCCAGCCACTAGGCTTTCCCCTGTGACTGTGATTTGCTTGTAGCTTCCCAAGTAGTTTTTTAAAGCTGGTCTGCCTTCAAACCATGATCCCCAATGTCTACTTCCTAAGTTACAGGCTTGAGCTATAGTATCTGAAATTGGCTTTTTCACATAGTGTAAATTCCTGGAGATTTATGAGGTTGCATATGTAAAGACTCCTTTTTATTGTGGGATGATGATTATGGATCTACCAGTTTGTTTAGTTGTCTACCTACTGAAGGACATTGAGAGTAGAAAAACAGTACATTGCATTATTTCGGTTGGAAGAAGGAAAGCATCATTTATGCCATGTTAAAAGAACCACATCCAAAAATCAGAATAGATGCAAGCAAAATAAAACAACAGGAATATCCTACATGTCACTGTGAATTGGAAATCAAAATAAATGTGATTTGTAAAACTTTTAAGTTTATTACTATTAAGATGATGAAGACCTCTATACATCACATTAATAAAAACAATAAAACAATTAACGTGATTTTTTTAAGTCAAGAAAAGAATTCAAGTGAAGGTTGAAGAGTGATAATGACAATTAACCAGGTATATACATATTATCTAGAATGAGATTGTAGAACAAAATGGTACACTTTCCCCCGAGTCAGTTTTTTGACAGTATTCTCTGCTATGCCACCAATAGTTACAGCCAATTGCATGCTTTTGTTCTTTTTTCTTTAGTTTATATTTCCCAGAGTTTCCTGAGCCATGTAGTTTTCTAACTAAGGTCATGTCCCTAAGGATGAGTTTCTTTATTTATTGAGTTTCTTAATTCCTTTTAAACATCTTGATAGGTTATTTTCCTGGACATTAACCTGTAGTAATGATTTCTTTGTGATTTACATGTGACACCTTCAATTTACATATATTTCTAATGTGCTCCTTCTCTTTTCATGGAGATTTGCTTAGGTATTGCATATTAAAGCAGAGTGAACAAGAAGCCAGCCTGCTGCCATATGGTGTTTAGAAGGAGATTGCTGGGGTATCATCACAGTTCTACTTTCTTTCATAAACATCTGATACCTGGTCACCTTTTGCAAATAGAAAATCTGATGGCTAGAGCAAAAATCAGAAGATGAATTGCTTTGCTTCCTCTACTGATTACTTGGTGAATGACCTTGAGCAGCCTCCAATTCTAAACCTGCCTGTCTCGAGAGTTCAGATCACAAGAAAATAAATGTTTTGCTCTTCAGGGTTAGCTTTTATTGTTTTCTTGTTTTGTGAAATGTAAGAGCTGGCTGGTCTTCTGGAAGCAAGAGGAAGCATGTTGGGCTTTTACATGTGCTATGAGATAGGACCCACCAAAGTGGATATAATAATATATACTAAGTGCATAATAATATATAATGTGTAAGTACTATATATGTGTATATATAATTTTCACCATATATATGTGTGTATACCTATATCTAGATCTGGATATATAGCTATATCTAGATATGTATATATTTAGATATAGATATATGCATAGATAACTAGATATATGTAGATATCCAGATATAGATGTATGTATGTATGTGTGTGTGTGTATATATATATATATATACACATATATATATATATATATATAATTATCACCATACACATACAAATGGCAAAGTTTACTGTGGCACAAAGCAGTCTCCCTTGGCTCTTTGAAGCCAATAGACAGAGAAGCTATGTGTTTTGCTCCATTTATGACATCAGCACTGACAATCATGCCTGGTCCTCTCCTCTGTCTATTATTTGGACTCCTGCTTCTGGGCCTAGATGGAGCTTGCAGCTCATTGAAATCGTGTGAATGTACCTTGGGATCTCACACACATCCTTAGCATTGCTCCCATACCTCTAGCATCCATTGCCTTCATCCCTCCCCAACAAGCCTTTTTAATAGTTCCAACTACTGTATGGAAATAAATACGGTAAAGTATAAAGCATCATGGAAAATCTTGGCCAATCTCTTTCCTCTCCCCCTTGGATCTCAACATTCTCTCTATAAGTGGAGGAAGATAAGTGCTATCCTTCCTCATCGATTACAGACACAAAATGAAGAAATACACTATGAGAACTTTCCAAATGACAAAGCACTGTCCTTAGTCCAAATACTCTCATTTCCATTGTCCAGTAGTAAAGCACCATCACAGTGTTTCTGCTCAGAGTGACTGGTTCAAATGTTTGTTGTAATAAGAGGATTAAAACACTTTGCCAGTGGGCAAAGCCTCACGTTTTCTATGAGGATAAAATTTGTAAGTATGAGGACTTAAGATACATAATAAAAACCTGAATGTAGAGTGATAGACAGCTTGGGCTCAATACCCAGTCTTCCCAACTTATATAGATTTTTTGTACTTCAGATTTTCTATCTTAAATGACATATAATGACTTTCATGAGGCTGATATGAAATGGAAAAAATTCACAAATTTATTAGCAATGTAGCTAGCTCAGAGTAAATGTCAATAAATACAAGATTATTAGCATTACTATTATGACACCTCCAACTACACTCTGTATCTGAATTGACTGTTCTCCCTTTCCATTCTTCAGGCTTTTAAAAACTGAAAGTGATTAGGACAGAAAATTTTGTTCCATTCAAGAAAATCCACCTGGATAATTCCCTTATATAAAAATGAGATCTTTCTTTTATACATAGGAAATTCCATCTTGTCTCTAGGTATCTTCTATTTTTCTCTCTTCTTTTCCTTTTAGGGAAAAACATCCATGTGCAATAGCATTTTCTTATTGTCTCAAATTGTTACGAGAGCTTGTACCTGTCCTCGTTCCAGCTCAGGTGGGCTCCAGCAGACCTCTGTAAACTGACAGCATATCAGGCGACAATGCTTTTGCCTGAGGCCAACTCAAGTCCCTTGTGTTGTAGGTGTGCTGAGGGACCTGGAAGAGATAGGCTGTTTAGCATCCATATACTCAGGGACCCAGGGTGCCATAGGGCTCTAAGTATGGTCATGTTTCATCTCCTCCCCTATCTCTACTCATATTATTTCAAAAAAATATTAGTATCTCTAACTTGTACTGAAGGTTTCCTTTTGACATGTCCATATAGGTTAGAACACATCTGGACTGGACTCAGCCCTTCTATCACTCTCCATCATCTTTCCTTCCCACTTTCCAAAACAAGCTCATCAGGCTTCATTATTCCATTCTCACACATGCACATAAAGTGTTTTGATCATATTCACCCTATGTACTTTGGTTTTGCCAATTCCTCTTCACCAACTTCTGAATACAGTTCTCTGTAGGAGAGAGGAATATCAAATATATGACTTTCTCTCTTTCTCTTTCTCCCAATGGTTTGAGAAATAATATTCACAGAAAGAAATGAAAAGTGAAAGTCTATCCATTGGATAATTAAATAAAGTTCCAGTGGTTTTCGTGAGCTCAGAGTTCTCATTGTGAATCAATTAGCCTAATCACCCTATCCCTTCACTTATAGCTATGTGTAAATAGATATTCTATCCTTGTTAGTAATGTAGTATAATCTTGGAAAGGTGATATAAATTTCTAGCATCCAATCATTTGGGGTCAAAGGAAAAGAATTAAAGCTTCTGAGCTGAAGCATTTAGTTGAAAAACTGTTAGGCATAAAGGACTCTTTAATTTTCTTTTAAGATGTGAACTTCAAGAACAAGCTGAGTACTTATACATTCAAGCTAAAATGATTTTCATGGTTTTGAAAAAGAAAAGCTAGCTGATTGTCATTGAATTACTCTATAATCCTAGCTACTCAGGATACTGAGATCTAGAAGAGTGTGTTACAGACTCATACCAGAAAGAAAAGTTCACTGGACTCCACTTCTCAGAGATAAAAACTTAGAAAACCATATTTCACATATGACCACATGTTATATCCTTAATTATATCCCATATCATTGACTCACCAACATCATCATAATAAGTTATAGTAGCCATTTTGTATTGGCAATATTATATGAAGATTTATTTGTATAGTCTAAGATTTGGGCTACTTATTTTATAAATCTAAGAAACTGCCAATTTGGTTAATATAAAAACCCTAAGAATATAAGAACAACCAAGTGGAAAGAGTTAATTAAAAAAGTAATTTTAGATTGTTCTTGGGGAGAAGGGTAGAACTGGCCTTAGGCTTAATGTTTGTAGAACTACAATTGAATTGTTGAGATGAGGAGCTTACCAATAAGATTAAACCACTTGGATGGGAAAACAATTTGTAAAACAATGGAAATCAGTGGTCAGTGCAAATGTGTTAGTAAAGTCAGAAGATAACATGCGCACAAGTTAATAGGCTTCAGAAATCATTTCAAATTGTCTTAGCTCATGTGAGTCAAAGAGACCAGGGAGTAACTAGATAGAGGGTCACATGGGATATCATGGAGCTTTGCTCTCTCTTCTGAGGGCAAACCCTGCCTTTATTACACGGACATCATTCCTGGGTAGCTCTTTCCTACCAAGGTAAGATAGCTTTAAGAGTTACAGAGTTATGCCCAGATGCTTGGCAGTTCCACTTGAGAGAGAAATATCTTTCCAAGATGTTTCTAAATATCAGTCACATGACCTGGTCAAAGGTTAGCCTTGAGAGAGACTCAGTTGTCAGGGTTTGAGATAGGCTATTCATCTTTGTATGAGTGGCATGTGAATAGAAGAAGGCTGTTTTCCTAGAATAAACTGAGAGGGTGTTGTCAGAAGAGGGGGGGGAATGGCTGCTCAGGAGACAAAATCAGCCCAACTGTCCTTCACCAATGACCTGCTAAAGCATAGGGTAGGAGAAAGGTAGGGAAATTTGTGGCCAGAAAGAAGAACAAAATGAGAGCAAGAGAAATCCCACTCCTCCCCCAGCATCCAATGTCCATTTCACCCACTCAGACATAAAGAAGCAGAACTAAATTAAGGCTGTCAAGGGTAGATAGAGAAAGCACATCCCTAACCAGATATGAAGCCTTGGCAGGGAGATTTGTTGGTTCCTGAGCCAAATGTGAAATGCCTTCTCCTGGTGGGCCACTTTAGTATGATATGTGCGCTCCAATCCTATTTCTCCAAAGGCCACAGGTCTAGAATGACACCAAACAATGAAAAATGGTTCTCTAAAGTGCTTACTGTTCCTTCAGCTTTATCTGTCTCCTAAAGGTATCGAAGACTATGTTATTCATATGAAAGTCTACAGCAAATATACTCAGGTTGGAGATGGAGGAGTATTTTTAGTGGAAAATCAAGCTTTCTCATTACTGTAAGGTTAACCCTTCCTACTCGTCCAATGTAATGATTCGAATCTGAACTTCTCTACACATTAACTGCAGCACCCTGGGCAAAGCAGACCATGAGTACCCTCTGCATAAGTTTGTTTTTACAGCACTTGATAAAGGGTAAGGAAATTGTTGTCACCATTACTGGGACATTTTGGTTCCACTTAAAGATGGTCTTAGAACTAACATTATATGTAAGATTGTATAATCTTAGAATACAACACATATTTTCTTAATTGTATCCCAAGGAGATGTAGTCGAGCAGTGATTATTATGAGGATTTAAGGAAGCAAAGTCATGAATAGCATTACTTCTATGTCAATGTGAACACACACACAGTGTATATATATATATATATATATACAATATACAATATATATACAATACATATATATATACAATATATATACACAAATATTTAGTCTGTTGTGGGGCTTGAATTCTGGACCTGGGTACTGTCCCTGAGCTCTTCAGCTCATGGCTAGTGCTTTACCACTTGAACCACAGTGTGACTTCCAGTTTTCTGGTGGTTAATTGAAGATAAGTATCTCATGGGCTTACTGCCCTGGTTGGCTTTGAACTGTGATCCTCAGATCTCAGCCTCCTGAGTAGCTAAGATTACAGGCATGAGCCACCGGTGCCTGGCTCCACCTCTGTTTTTGCTGGAGGTCAGCCCCACCTTGTTTGTTTAAGCTTTCTAAAGAAAATAAGGATACTTCCTATTTTCAAGAGACTAGCTTGGTTTTGAAAGCATTGAAAACTCAGTTGCAAATTACATACTTTAAAATCCACCTTGCATACTTTAAAATCCCAACCCATTATTCTTTTATTCTGGTGGCCAGACTCTAAGGCAAAATAAAATATTGTTTGAATGGGGATCTAGACAGAAATTCAAAGAATTATAGGAATTTTCTGGGCAAGTTGGGCAAGCCTAAGTGATCCTTTAATCATTTTTCTAGCAATTTTCCTCCTTCCCCAGAGCCTGACTCTGCAGGACAAGGATCTATTTTCAAGTCAATTATTATTTATAAAGGGCATAATTATATAAAAATATCATAAAAGGAACCCCATTTCTCTTATTATGGTAATATAGTGGTAATTTTTGAAATACTAAAATTCATAAGATAGAAATGGTATTTGCTTTCTTTCAGCCTCTCATTGTTTTAGTTTAATACCATACCATTCCCAAATCTCCAATTCATCAGCAAAAAAAGCAGTGAATGGCAGCTGTACATTATGTTTCAGCATGAAAACAAAACAAATTAAATGATTAGTTTATAACATGCCAATGTGGCTAATCAACTTCTCAGTGGATAACATTCAAGTCTCCCAAGGATTCAGATGATTGACTCATAAGAGGTTAGCTGGTGTTTATGGGTATGGATTCATTTGCCCAGATGCTTGTTTGCAGGTAAGAGTAACAAGTTCAAGCCTGCCCTGACCCATGCTGATGTTACTTTTCATTTTACACACACACACACACACACACACACACACACATAAATGAGGTAAACTACTTAGACAGAAAGCAATTTGTAGAACATATATAGATATATACACATACATATGCATATGTATATGCATATACATATATGCATGTATGTACACTTATGCACATCTGTGTATGTATATGTATATATACACCCACGCATACATATACAGATATACACATGTATGCTATGGCTATATGATTAAGTACTAGAAAACATTTACTCATTAATCTACAAAGCACTGTTAGAAGTTTTTATTATTCCCTTCTCTTGTCATTCATTATTTCAGTGACTATTCATTGCATCTCCTGCTCTAGACTGGGCAATAACCTATGGTATGTTTCAGAGAAAACGTAAGTTATAATGGTACTTAGTAAGCTATCAATGTGCAAAAGCCCCATTGCTGGGACATGATACAGTCCACTATGGTCAGTTCTCTCATTGAGGTTAATACAATGCAAGGCCTTCATCATTTAGGATCAAAGTTCAGCTTCTTGTCCCTCAGTAGATAATTCCAAGAATATGTGCTATGTTATTATCCTTAAAAGCAAGATTAATGCTCAAAATTAGTTATACTTTTACTGTGATCTCCTTATTCAAATTACAGCTAATTTAGTTCTCATCTACTTCCCTCATCTAACTCTTGACAAATCTTGTACCTTATGCATAAGTCTTTTTATTAATTTAACTAGATTGCTCCTGAAATCATGAAGCTTCAAGCCTTATGTACTGTGTTTTTCTAGTATTTCTGAACCCTAGACATTTAGTATCAGCCAACTTTTATTCTTATCTCTCTACACCCACCAACGTCTCACATTAGTTACCTTTAGTCTATATTTTGACCATATGCTCTCCTATCTAAAAGAGTATTTAGCCAGGTGCTAGTGGCTCATACCAGCAATTCTGGTCACTCAAGAGGCTGAGATTCCAAGGATTGTGCTTAAAAGCCAGCCTAGGCAAAAAAAGTACACAAAAATCCAACTCCAAATAGCTAACAAAAAAGTTGGCCTGATGATGTGGCTCATGTGGTAGAGTGCAGGCAGAATAAGCAAGCACAAAGAGTGCAAGGCACTTAAAATCCCACAACTAGCAAAAAAGTATATGTATGTATGTATATGTACACACACACACACATACACACACAGAAATCGAGTTCTAGAGAAGCAAATACACGCGCCACCTCCATATTTTTACAGCGTTTTTATTTTATTTTCTGGTATACCTTATGAATAAAGTTTCTAAAAGTCTAAAAAACATTGGACAGCCCATTTCTTCCAGGTAGAAGCTGAGCCGTACCTTCTGGTTCTAACGGGGCCATAACAGCTCCAATTTGCATCACACACAACCAGTCTCCTCATTTCAGGCCTGTACATGCTAAGGAATAGTAATGGTTTTCTGGGTTCAAGCCACCTATTAAGTGTGTGATATAGACCACAGACTTGACAACTATGGGGATACCCTGTGAAGTGAAGGTAATGATGTCTAGCTCATCTCTCTATTATGATGATTATATGAAGTAATATACGGTAAATCATTTATGACAGTGACGGGGTCTAAAAATATTTAATGAATGTTACCTTTAGAAGTTGCTGTTGGCCATCCTTGCCTTATATCAAGCACTTAGTACTTGTTCAGTGGGATTTTCCATTACTTTACCTGCTTTCATCCTTTCTAAATGGCTTATCTGTAACTGTGAAATCTAATCCATCTCTTATCTACTTTTAAATTTTATCCATTTATGCAACCTTCACTGACCACTCTTCCAGTTATCAGTTTTCATACCCCTCCAGTCTTGCAGCTGTGATTTTTTTCACAACTATTACATACATACACATCTCTTTGACACTGCTATTTAACTTTCTGGCTAGCAGCTAACAATTAACTGCAGATATTTTCTCTCTACAACTACATTGGAGAATCTTAATGACCAGACAGGTAAGGTATTGGTTAGACCACATTTCAAATTTCACACAGATACTTGTAACCAGTGCTATCAGCAAAGTTCTTATTTCCTGAAGTCTCATGGGGAGAAATGTTTTTTTATGACACTTTTGGGGCAAGGAAACTAAGCTAGATGGTTACATTTCTGTCTAATCAGTGGAATATTGAAATAAGTAGTCAGTTACATATAAGAAGGTTTCAAATGGAAACTGATTTTTCAACTCTTGTTAACTTAGGTTGCTGCAGACAGAAGATCATTACAATATGACTATAGTTTCAGGTTCAAGGTCATTGTCAGTGTCAACTGTGTTTTGATTACGATACCATGATACCTTACAGAGCTACAGATATAGTTGGCAAATCTGCAGCTGTTAATGGAGAGTCCATTTCTTTGACATTCTGAAAGTTATATAGAACACATTTCTATGCTTAGAAATATAAACCGGTATTTATTATATATACATATTGAGAAAAGAGCTTATTTCATACTGATATTGGTCTTCAATATGGATAAAAGACGAACCATAACTGTCTACTTTGTGTTAGGTTAAGGAGTGAGGACAGTCAAACTAATGACTGGAAAAGTGTGAAAATTAATCACATCATGATTGAACCACCTAAAATCACTGTTGTTGGAGATGGAACATTCCAGTGTTCTGTTTTATTAATTCCAGCTAATGTTTATCCAAAATTAAGTCAAATCTCAGATTTTCTTTAACTTGGAAAGAAGATACAGTGTCATCATTTGCATAAATCCTTGAAGTGATAAACTTTTCCACGTGCCTTCATCAGAGAAAGTTGTAGTGGTTCTGGATTTACTTTCTAAATAATAATGCTGGAATCCATATCCATAGGGGAACCAGTGACTTCAAGGGAGTTACAGCCATTACGTATGTCAAAGAAAGCTAAGAATATTTAAGGATTTTACAAATAACAGTAAGATTTTATAGTAGATAAATACAATTAGCATTATTTTTGTGAAAGAATGATCAGATTTTTCCTCTCTACCAAGGGATAATAGAGTAAGGCAATTTTTTTTATTGATCAGAGAAGGTCAAATTAATCCTTCCAGCAGTAAGCCAAGCTCACAGTGTCAGCTTACATGACACAGTAAGTAGTAAAGGTAATTTGGTATCTGGCTAAAGCTAACTCTAGAAGTGGCAGCCACTTGGCTTATATTGAAAGGTTGATGGAGATGAATTTTGCAATGAATTGCTTGTCACTCAAAAGATGCTTGTTTTGCCACAAAAAATAAACCGAACCATTCTGAACAATGGGTATTTGGCAAAAAAAAAGAATAAATCAAATATTTGCCAATGAAAACAGATAAAGAATAGTCACTCATCTGCAGGTCATTTACAGCCCCAATTAGATTGAAAGGATCCAATCTGTTTCAATCTGAGAAATGATGGATAGGGGGAAAAAGAAAAGCACTTTTACTTCTCAAATGGCTTATGAAATATAATTCACTTTTTAATAATTAAATTTGTCTTACAAACATATATTTGTAAATTTAATTTTTGTCCTGCATTTGTATTTATTGGTTTGTTTCTGATGGCAATAATCATTAAGTCTCGATAATGGAAAATATTTGCAAAGTATTGAGACCATTTTGAGAACTGTGGCCTTTCCTGTGAGGTCTGGGTGTGTAATTAGCCATTACCACTACTGCCCCTTAAGTGTGATACTGGAAAGAGACCTATATAAAATTTCATTTTACTTTTGGTCTTTGGAGCTCACTTTTTTTTCTTTGTCCAAAAATTTTTGGAGGATGCCAACTTGACTTCCCATAACACAGGAAATCACTGATTGAAAACTCAGCCTACACCCAAGATCTTTACAGGTTTTACTTGCTTGCTTGCCTGTTTGCTATGTGGGGAAATATGACAATTACTTGTTCATTTAAGAGATACTGAGCTGGGCACTGGTGGTTCACACCTGTAATCTTAGCTACTCAGAAAGCTGAGATCTGAGAATCTTGGTTCAAAGCAATCTGGGCAGGAAAGTCTGTTAGACTCTTATCTCCAATTAACCACCAAAAATCCAGAAGTGGAGCTGTGGCTGAAGGGGTAGAGCTGTAGCCTTGAGCTGAAGAGCTCAGGGATCTTTCCCAGGCCCAGAGTTCAAGTCCTACCGACAAAACAAAACAAACAAAACACATATTGAATTTCTTGGCATTTTTGTTTTCTTTTTCTTCTTTATTGCCAAAGTACAGAAGGATACAGTTTCATATGCAAGGCAAGTATATTACTTATGGAACTTGTTACCTCCTCCCTCATTTTTCCTCCATCTCACCTCTCGCCAGTTCCCTTCCCCCACCTACTGAGTGGTACAGTTGATTTACACCAATTGGCTTTGTAAGAATCACTTTTGCATGGTTTGTCTTTTTATCCTTTGTCTCTCATTTTTGGCATTCCCTTTCCCTTCCCTAGTTCTAATATATGTATATACAGTATCCAAGGTACTAAGATTAGTTACAGTAATAGCAGGAGTAAAACCACAGGAAGGGAATACGAGAGAACAAAAGGTACTGTTTTGCATGGTATGTTTAAATTAACTACAGCAATGATATATCATTTATTTCCATAACATGGAGTTCATTTCACTTAGCATTATTTTATGCATTCATATGAGCATAGCTATTGAGCTGTTGTGCTCTTCTGCTATGTCTATCCTAGATATGTATTGATTATTCCCTATGAGGGAAACCACAGGGTTTATGTTTCTTTGGGTCTGAGTCACTTCACTTAGTATTATTTTTTTCCCAAGTCCTTCCATTTCCTTACAAATGGGGCAGTATCATTCTTTCTGATAGAGGCATAGAATTCCATTGTGTATATGTACCACATTTTCTTGATCTACTCATCAGCTGAGGGGCATCTGAGTTGGTTCCATATTTTAGCAATGACAAATTGTGCTGCAATGAACATAGTTGTGCTGGTGGCTTTTGTGCAGTCTTGCTTGTAATCTTTTGGTAGATGTCCAAAAGTGAGGCTGCTGGGTCATCGGGGAGCTCTATGTTTAGCCTTCTTAGGAACCTCCACACTGCTTTCAGTGTTTTCTGAAGATACTGACTGATGTGTCTGAGAAGGAGATCATAGGTGATAAGCTTCTAGGAAGTAAAAGACAAGCTTACTTTCACTCCCTGGCAGGTAGTTGACTTTGTAATAAACTGAGATATTGTTTTCACCAACATATCTTTAATTAATAGGAGGAGATAATGATTCAATGTGCTGATAATTTACTAATTAAATAATCTGTTAGTGAATCTATTAATGATTGTTATATGTCACTGTCCTATTGCTGAGTTCTGCAATATTAACTAGTTACAAAGAAAAAAATGTATTAAAATATCTTCCAAATATTAGATTCTAGTATCAGGGTCATGGTTGTTCCAATTATCCTTAAACTTAGGCATTATACCAGTCTATTCAGGGAATGAACAAATACCCACACTTGAACTTCAATGACAAGAGGTCCTACTACCTCTTTGCTGAAGAATCTGTACATTTCCTAAATGTACCTCTTAACCTCAAAGTCTTCATTTAGCCACAAAAGGAAATGCTTGCTTTCTCAAAGCCAGGCTTTTCTCAAGTCAAAATGTTCTTATGTCATAGTGATTTGGAGCAAATAGCCTGCCTGTGACACCAAAACATGGACTATATTATCCAAAGTGTTAGGCCTCAGTTCCCACATCTGTAATGTGGGAGTAACACCTGTACCCATCTCCTGGCATTGTTGCACGACTTCACATTTTAACCAGTTTGACCTCCATGGCCACATGGGATGGTACTGTCTTTCAGAAAGACTGGTTTCTCTACTCAGATAATCAGCACCTTTCTTGTTCAAAGTCTCAGGTGTCTACCCTCAGAGATAGTGCTGTCAAGAAAAGCACTCTAGAATTTTTTAAGTAAATAATCTTGTACAGAATTTAACATACTTGGCCATGCATTATATACAATGTTATTTGGACATGAAGAGAGAGGAGAAAAGCAAATATGATCCTTGGGTTGGCAGGAAGATTAGTTATCATATAAACCAAGCTAGGTAATATAGAAGTTTAGAGGAAATTTTGGGTGTGTTGAGAGGTTAACCAAGTTGGTGCACCCAGTTTTCCTTCTCCTCTGCTACCAACACTGCTCCCCAGAACCTTTGTATTGTCCTCAGTGTTCACATTTCCTATGTATCATTGTCCCAGTCTAGCTAGCCCTTTCTCATCACAAATGAGATCAATGCAATGCATCAAACCAGCAAGCTCTTACTTCTGCTCTAGTTTCACTCAAATTGGAAGAGATTAAGATAGCATTCATGAAATGTATTAGTAGCTCACTATAGAGAGTTACTACCAAAGCCTGGGATTGGCCCCACTCAGCTCCCAGACTTTCTGTCTACCAATGTGACTGCTCCTTCTTACATGTCCTCTACTGTGAGAATCTGCATGAGGTGTCAGAGCCACAGTGGGTGGCGAGGGGCGGGGGAGGAGGTGGAGGGCACTCATCAGACCCTGTGCCTTGTCCTTTGCACATTCAGCCTCCACAAGCTAAATAGGCCTCATTACTTTGCAAGGCTGTCTCAGGTATTTATTATAGTAATAAAATGCTGACTAACTCAATATTCCAAGCCGAATTATATCATTAGGAATTTAACTGCATATCCTAGAGTTTATTTTTTCCTTTCTAAATTTATTTTTAGTTCAATAGCTGTAACATTTGTAGAACTCCTTAAGTAAGGATGCAAAATGATGAAGTAAAAGACTTTCCTTTCTGTTCAGATATTCCTTTCATAAGGAATTGGCAAATCAATACATTTTTATCATTTACCTGCTCCAAGTCTGACTTCTCTAGGATGATCTGACTCTTCAGGTGGAAGCACTTGTGAGCAAGGTGTATTGAGTTTAGAAACTCTCTCTGCCCAATTTCCAAGTCAACCAATGACTTTGCCAATTTGACCAAAACACAATCTAATCGAGGGGCTTCTTTCATTAAGTGATATGATCCAGATGGACAACTGAGAAAAAAAAATGAGATGTTGTATCAAAAATAATCAGCCCCATAAATGGCTGAAGGTATTATACAGTGGGAGTACCCCTGTCTAACAAGCACAAAGCACAAAGAGTTCAAATTCAAACACAACCAAGAATAAATACCAGTAGAAATTACTCATTTATTTTATTATGCATTAATATCAACCTGCTATGTTGAATACGAGTTATTACTCAAATGCATAGCTATTTAAAACTTCTTTTTTAAAATACACAATGATACAGGTTGAAATTATAGACACAGCACATATTAGGCTCATAGATTATTGAAGTTTGGAAACTGTAAATTATATTCTTACTGTCTTCTGCCTCTCCATCTTCCATGTTTGGTATTCCCAAGTTTCATTTGCTTTAGATTTTCTTGAAGTTACCCCTGCCAAGGAAATGGAAGTCGCTAAAGTGAAAACCATACCAGTTAACTTGCAAAATGTCATACAACAGAGAATGGATAGATAATGGCTTTTAGAATGTAATATACTGTGAAAAACATTACATGAAAATCCTGCTAAAATAAATAAATACTTAGAATTCATATTCAAATTCAATAAACTAGCATTACCTGTTTTAAGCAGTCTACAAAACTATTCACAGAAACATACCCCAAGGAACAACTTGTGACAAAGTCTGCTTAACTTATTTAAAACTTGTCCAATTATTAGGCAATTAAGTGTATAGTGTTCTTTGAAGATCATTATACATATAGTGTCCTTTGATGACCATTATATAGTGTCGTATATGAGAAGCCAGAGATGGGCATTTTTTTTTATCACCAAATAAATGCATGACTAAGACATGTTGAGATGATATTAATGACTATTAAAATTTCATATGATTTGTCTCTTACATAGAATTAGAAAACTTATATGCAAAAGATCAGAGCCTTTTTATATAACATTGAATTTAGAAACTCACACAAGTGGCATATGCATTTAATTTAGCATAATTTCCATAATCTCCAATTTTATTATCACCTCATCATGTTTCAATTTATCATAGACACTCTTTTAAAAGAGTTTCATCAAAACCCTTTTCTAAGACTCTGACTGCTTAGATCTCAACTTCCAGTTTAATTTTCCTCTGCCATTCTTAACATATGTTGGTCTCTCTTTTTTTTTGTCTTAATCATTTCTTGCTATGAAGTCTAACCACAGCATTCTTGCTGTTCACTCTGTATTCCATAGGGGCCTTGGCCCTGCTGCTTTCAACATCAACCTAATTTGAGAAGTCTTTCATGTGGATATCACTCCGGATCATCAAGGGCAACTCATTTGTTAATTAAAGGTAATTTAGCATACTTGCTCAGCATCCTACCAAGACAAGCTTTTTGACTTCTGGCAAGGTTTGGCCACATCACGCTTGATGTTCCCAGTGAGACTTTCTCTGAATTCTTCACATCATAAAGAAGTTTTGATCTTTCTTACTGGCGAAAGGGAGAAAATTTTTCTGGGACCTGGATGGGTTAGGAAGCCTAAATTGTGTTCATCAGTTGGCCTGAGAAAGATCACGTGAACCAGAGAAGCAGAAGCTAGTTGGAATAAGCCTGTATTTATGAAGCTCATAACACAACTGACCCAAGACATTGAAATCTCTTGAGTGTATTTACTGTTGAGTGCCATAAGAATGAAGTCAAACCTCAGCATGGATCTGACAAGGTTGATTGATTAAGTTGCCAGGCCTAGTAGCACTGTAATGATTCTCAGGTATATGTTACAACTACAAAATCTGTGTGTGTGTGTGTGTGTGTGTGTGTGTGTGTGTGTGTGTGTGTGTGTGTGTGTGTTTACTAGTTGGGCTGAACTCAAGTTTTATGCTTACTAAACAAACACTCTGTCATTTGGACTATGTCCCTGGGCATCATCATTTTAGTTTTAGTCTGCTGTTCAGCTTGAGTTTCATACTTTTTCCCTGGCCAGGATCACTTAGGCTGAGATTCTTCAAACTCTACCTCTCTGTACAGAGCACAGATAAGCTCTAGCACACCTTCTACCATTTTATCCACCATTTTTTACCCAGAAGTAAGTTATGAATATTAAGAAGAAAAATTTTCTATAATCAGTGGAATGCCGGCACCTTGAGTTGATGAATGGAATCATTCTGTCAGATTCTGTTCCCTGGTCAAGGTCAGTAAGTTCTTAGGCTCCTTGCCAAGACCTGGCTGCTACACTTCAGGTCATAAAACATTTCCTTCCTAAATAAAAGAAAGCACCTGTGATAAGGACACCATTAGAGAAAAGTGGTCCATGTTGGGGCTGAATAGAGACCAGTGGAATGTCATCGTTCTCATGTAATGCAATTTAATTTACAACCAAGTGGGTCATTTGAACTCTTACTCACTGTGATAAAGTTATCTCAGCAGTTAGTAGGATGCGAAGTCTGATCTCTGTTTTTTTTTTTTTTTTTTTTTGGCCAGTCCTGGGCCTTGGACTCAGGGCCTGAGCACTGTCCCTGGCTTCTTCCCGCTCAAGGCTAGCACTCCGCCACTTGAGCCACAGCGCCACTTCTGGCCGTTTTCTGTATATGTGGTGCTGGGGAATCGAACCTAGGGCCTCGTGTATCCGAGGCAGGCACTCTTGCCACTAGGCTATATCCCCAGCCCCTGATCTCTGTTTTAAGGAATGATATTAAGTTATAAAACATCTTTAATTGAAGAGATCTCCATCACAGATATTGAGAAGTTGAAGGTTTTATAGTATAAAACATGACTACTGTCATTGTCCAGAATAAAATAGACAGGAACAGACAGGCTCTAAGTCCCTTTCAGGATCATCCCTCTTGATACTAACACTCAGTTCATGTTTTTCATAGTTTACAGGAGTTATTACAAACAGAAACTTGCTTGAACATTATGCTTCTCTGAAGTCCACAGTATTTTTTTTCTTCCTCGTCTAAGACTTGTTTTGGATTGAAAACTGCATTTGTAGACCACAGGGTTTCTAACTGTCTGATTTCGATTGGGAGCACAAGGTGTTCCAGGAGATACACAGTCAGAGGTCCATGGTGAGTGTTGAGAAAGGAACAGTTCCCAACCACTTGAGGACTTGGACAGGGTGTAGAAAGAAATGGCAAAGAATCTGCCTGCACCAGTCCAACAGTTTATCTGCCTTCTGTGTCTACTTCCCTAAAGGATGATGCCCAGATCCCAAGGATACCTGTGTAGACATGATTGGCTTGATACCATCATTTGAAGTTAAATGTCTGGTCTGACCCCTCTTTAACGAAGCACATTCTCAGGGTCCCACAGATGTTACCAAAGGCCTAGGGGATGTTAAATGCCAATAAAAGCAGATTTCCCAGCAATAGTCTTCCAACATACAAGTGTTTCCCCCCAAGGGAATCATGAACAAGAGGATTTTCAACTCACTAAGCCAATGTTAGTCCTAACCTATTTGTGTACACCGAATAACACACAGTTAAGACTGTCTGTGCTGATTAGACTGCTTTCATCATTCCACATTGTCAATACACTCTAGACAGTCACATTGTAGCCCATAAATGTACACACATACTGTCGATTCTTTTACTAAGAATAAAATCGTAAAAATTAAACGTGTACCAAGCTCATGCGCATATGCAAGTCACTTAACATGAAAATGTTTATTTACAGTTACATTTATAATATAATTATGTTTGTTATGTGTGAGATGCTGTTTGGAGATGTGGTCATCATTTAGGACAAGGAGAGAGCAGTGCAAAAGTTCAAGAAACTAACACAAACCAGGTACAAGGGGCCCTTTGCCAATAATCCCAGCTACCAAGAGACTGAAACCTGAAGATTATGGTTCAAAACCAGCCTGGGAAGATAAGTATGTAACACTTTTGTCTCCAGTTAAGCAGCAAAAAGCTGGACTAGAAGCATGTCTCAAGTGGTAGAGCACCAGCCTTGAATGAAAAGCAGAGTGAGGGCATAAGGCTCTGAGTACAAGGTCCTAGTACTAATATAAATAAAAAGAAAGGAGAAAAAGAAGAGAGGAGAAGTGGCAGGAAGGAGAGGAAAGAGGAGAGGAAAAGTGAAGAAAAGAAACAAGAGAGAATGGAAGAAAAAAGAGGAGAAGAGAGTATGGAGAAAAGAGGAGAACAGAAGAGAAGTTCACATATTTATATTGAATATCAGATGTGAATCAAGGAAAAGTTTTCTCTTGGTGCCTTGATTTAAGTGAGTTGGTGTCAGTTTCTAGAGATTTTTTTTCTCATGCAGAGGCAATTATTTTAAGATTTCTCTGTTGGTTTCTGGGAATTTTGGTCTACTCTACTCAAATTAGTTAAAGGACTTCCTTTGTATATGCTAAAAGATGAAGAAAACACACACCAGCTTTACTCTTTGTATTCTATAACTTTTCAGTTCTACCTTTGCTTACCCTCTGTGTGCATTTTCAGTGATTCCACTTATTTCTCCAAATAAGTATTCCACAATGGGAATTCTGTGGACACACAATAAATCTCCACTAGACAATTTGTCAGGTAATGTGCAGGCTACTAAATGTGACTGTAAATATGAACTGACAAAGATAACTTAGTTCTAGTGTTCTTCATCATCATGAACTCATTAGAGGAGCTGGTAGTCCCTTGCTGTGAATAGCCCCAAGGATCCATTTTACTTGTTCTGTGTTGAAACTTCCAGACTCTGTTTATGAGGTAAACAGAGGTGAGACATGTTTTCAGAATCAAACTGCCATTCGTTTTCCTAACCCAGCTCCAAAAAATAAAGTTCTAAAGCTATTGACTTTCCTTATGAATATTTCTTATGCTGAGAAGTTTATCAAAGTTCTGTAACCAAATTATATTACATATATTTTTTAATTTTGTTGTAATGGTGACATACAGAAGGGTTACAATTACATGAGAAAACTAATGAATACATATCTTTTTGAACAGTGTTACCCCCTCCTTCATTTTCTCCCATCCACCTAGACTCCAATCCCTCCCATTTGTAAAGTTCCAAATTGTATTTTAAAAACAACAGCTATCTCAGGAGGTAAGAAAATAAGAGGAGAGTGAGCATTTTCAGGTTAAAAAAGAGAAAAAAAGGTTTCAGATATTTCCTAAATTGACATTTCAAAATTTGGCAGGTCCAAAACAGAGACTAGAAATGCTTGGTTTTCATGATTCAACTCATTATGGGTTCTGAGAAGAGGAGGAGGTAGATGTGAAGTTCAATTGTCATCTAACTATTAGAGTCCTTGAGATATTTTCTTCCTGTGATATTTGACCTCTCTTTGATGGTTATTATCATCATTCCCCCCACACACAGGGAGAAAATACAGTACAGGAAATGAAAGGTGAAAGGGATAGAAAGGAGAAGAATGGATGAATAGTGGGGAGAGGCCATAACCCTTCACATGAGGACAAAAAGGTCAAATGAAGCCCTTTGGTTTTCTTCTAGGAACCTAAAAATATCCACCTTTTGCCTGACTGACATTTTCCCTCTCTTTTCCTTATGCAAGGGCCACGGAGGCTGCTACTATGGTTTAACTTACGTGGTCTCTGCTCTTTCCTGCTATCAGAAAAGAACCACTCAGTTGGGTAAGCAGGATAATTAAAAAAGATGTAAACTTTCAGACTGGCTGACACTAACCCATTACCCTAAGCTGTCTTGCCTGACTGAACTAACATTAAATTCCAATACTCCATGATATCTGCCACATAAGAATTTCCAATGAATGTGGCTATTTGTTCTCTTGGCTTTCCTTGTCCAATTCTATTTTTCCTCCCCTCCGTTCTCTTTCCTTTCCTTTCCTCTCCTCTCCTCTCCTCTCCTCTCCTCTCCTCTCCTCTCCTCTCCTCTCCTCTCCTCTCCTCTCCTCTCCTCTCCTCTCTCCTCTCCTCTCCTCCCCTCCCTTCCCCTCCCCTCCCCTTCCCTTCTCTTCCCTTCTCCCCTTTCAACACACTTCCACTGAGGTTGATGTTACCCAATCAAGAGCCAAATTTTTGTAGCCCTGTCCCTTGCTCCTCCATACCAAATTTTACAGTGCACACGAATTATTTGGAGGTTTTGTTAAAGTCGTTGTTTGTGGTTCCATAGATCTAACCTGAGATCTGAACTTTTGCCTTTCTATGATATTCCAGATGAGACTGATGCTATTCAGCAGGATGCAATGCTTTGAGATATTTAGGTCTCCACATATCTGGAACAATTAGAAGCAATCCATTCTGACACAACAGAAGGCTGTTTTGAATCCCATTTGTGACAAATCCTGTGCCACCCTTGGAAATGTGCCCCTTCAATGGGGCTGAAAAGCAGGTCCAAGAAACAAATCCAATGCCCTCTTTCACCCTGTGGGTTGCAGGGATTCGAGGGTAGGGCCTCAAGTTTCTGTCAGATGGGTTTCCGATCTCTGCTTCATCACTTTTGTCAGGCAAGTTACCTAACATCTGTAAGCTCCTGTTGAAAATAGGGTGACAGTAGTTGTCACTCAATGAGGCTGTGAAGACCCTCCATGACAATGTTTGGTATGTATCAAAACATGGGGTTTGGAAATTCCACTTGCTAAAATTCTGTGATGACTCTCATCACATTTTGTGTGGTCATATCTAGAAAGAAGAGAGAATATTTTAATTCCTCCCACACTACGCATACTTAGAGTTAGGAGTAATTGAATTTAAGCAAAAGCCAGAGAATTCTCATCATACTCTGAAGTGCCTGAATGAGTTTGTGGGGTCTCTGTGTGGTGTGTGTGTGTGTGTGTGTGTGTGTGTGTGTGTGTGTGTGTGTGTGTGTGTTTATGATGTACACTAGTACTGAGACTTGAACTCAGATTTTCGTGTTCCCACTTGGCTTCTTCACTCTAGATTGGCACTCTACCACCTGAGCCACACTTACATTCTGGATTTTTACTAGTTAATTGCAGAGTTTCATGGACTTTCCTGTCTGAACTGGCTTCAAACTGCAATCCTCAAATCTGGCCTCCTGACTAGCCAGGGTAGCAGGTGTATGAACGTTTTTGTTGAGCTCACTGACTGATGAAACAATAACTGAATTTATTGTGTCTATTGAAAAAGTCTCAGGAACATTCATTTTCAGTATGCATTGATCATGAATCTTTGTAGAAACCCAAACATAATCTGCTTAAGAAATAATGGCAGTTGAATTTGAGACAACAGAAGGCAAAGGATGTGAATATGAACAACCCCCCCCCCCACCACCACCACCATGCCTCTCTTTTGCTCCATCTCTTGATGCCATTTTCTTTCGGATTGGTTTCAGTTTCAGACAAAACATCTCTAGATATTTTGGAAAGGTTGGACATTAACCAGTGTTTCAGAACTATTTATGACCAGGTCATAAATTCCATTGGACAAACAACTTCTTCCCCCAAAGAAGTCTTGGGATGTTGTTTCATAGGCCTGGCTTTGTCACACTCACATACAATAAACAATCGTGTCATCCAGGGACTTGTAGTCGGCAATGTCTGGGCCATGTCAATCTAGTAAATTCTCCTCGTAAAAACTAGGCAGTTATTCTAGGAGGAGGGGAAAAAATGCTGAGTGGAAGAAACAATTTGATTTTTAAGTACCAAACTTGGAGACGTGATGGAGAGTCCTAGACTTTGTATAAAATTATGTTAAGCCATATTCTCTGTCATCTGTCATAAGCAAGGTGCTGTTGGCAAATAACGTACAGCTTCTAAAGGGTTAATAGCTCTGAAGATAGTGGTAGGGAAGACAGTTGGATAATTACTGTTTCCAGCTCTCTCTCTCTCTCTCTCTCTCTCTCTCTCTCTCTCTCTCTCTCTCTCTGTGTGTGTGTGTGTGTGTATAAAGACAGAGAGAGAGAGAGAAAGAGAGAGAAACATGACTGAAATGCAGTTAAATGATTTTCAAGTATACAGTGATTTACACTGTGCAACTATAAATAGATGCTCCGGGGGAAATTCTGTTTCACCAACTCTCCTCATGTATATGAGAGATATATCTGAGGATCTGAGCTTTGAACAGAGTAAAATAGGACTTTTGCATTGCTGTTACTTTCTACCAAAGATAAAAATCGTCCTCCATAAAAGGAGTCTTATTCTCACCTGTGAAAACAACCGTAGTATCCTCAATAGCCACTCAATGTCTGGGTGCCACTGCAGCTTCATTTAGAGAGTGTGGATAGTGAGTATGCAATTTTGGCACCTGTCTCCCTGCACACAGGGTATTCTCTCTCAACACCTTCTTTCACTTGAGAGACTTACCCACTTCACTCAAGAAACTGCCCCAGTCTCCTGATTCCTTCAGGGACTAAGATATAGTTCCTAAAGCAAAGGGAATTAGGAGAGAAAAAATGAGACAAAATCCCTAAAACAAGTAAACAAGTAGCTTTATTTTTAAAAATCACAGAAAATGGTGATGGGGTAACTATGTGGCTATTCAATTTTGTTTATGGAAATGCAGTAAACAGTATTAACATTCAATGCAATTTAGGCAAAGTAGTGTTTTGATCTTATATTTGAGTGTTTTGCTCTCTCTCTCTCTCTCTCTCTCTCTCTCTCTCTCTCTCTCACTGTCAACCCACCCCGCTCACTTCTCTACTCTCTTGTGCCAGTACTGGGGCTTAAACTCAGAACCTGGGTGATATCCCTTAGCTTTTTCTTTCAAGGCTAGCAATCTACCACTTAAGCCACAGCTCCACTTCTGGATTTTGGTGGTTAATTGGAGATAAGAGTCTCAAGGACTTTCCTGCTCAGGTTAGCTTCTAACCTGATCCTCAGATCTCATTCTCCTAAGCAGCTAGGATTATGGACATGAACCATCCACCTCACCCCACCCCTTTCTTAAATAAAAAGGTGTTAAGAGAGCAGAATTTTGGGGTACTTTATCTACCTAGTCTATGGTTTCTTTCTCTCTAATAAAAGAGATTCAAATAGGATCCAAGAGCCTCAGTAAAACATTTCAGTAGCTTTCATTTCCATGCATTGTAAAGACAGTGTGAATATTTTGAGACAAAGCTAACTTGAAAGTCAGCCTGAATAATGATTTAGTACTGGCTGAACTGCTCAAGTATTAAATTTTCATCTCTTTTAATACATTTCTTCCTATAGTCAGATAAATATCCATTGCTTTGGGTGGTCAGTGTTGGGAATTTAAACCTAATACATTCTTTTATTTTACAAGAATAAAGGCTTCTCTCTCCATAGCTCTGGGCTATATATGAGGGGCTATATTTTAGTTGTGGAGTGGGAATCAATGTATATAACTGAAAAATAAGTCCTTACAAACAATGCCCCATGCTAGGGAGGAAAGAAAGCAAGAGAAATAAATGCTGCTAATGGGAGAGGCCCTGGTTTCAAAACGAATGTCCTCTAAAAGAATGTAAGAAGCTAAGTATACAGGACAAAATCATCTAGCCATGTATAGAAAAGAAAGGAAAACATTGAAAATGGAGAAGAACGCACATACAAAGTTAGATGTGAACATATGTGAACAGAATGACAATCGTGGCTGTGATCCTATGAGAGAAAAAAGTGGTAAGGCAAATGGATGGAGCAAAGAGGGGACTATATTTTATATGTCTCTGTGGAGTGTTACAAGACCTTACATTGAACTCTGTGTGCAGAACCTGTATTGTGCAGGATTAGAGTGATCAAGATTGTGATTTTTAAATGAGTCTTCTGAAAGTATGTCCATGATTAGCTTGAAGGGCATATGAATGGAAGCAGATAAACTATTTAGGAAATTGTTAGGGTCATGGAGGAACAGGCAAGAGCTGGCAAAACTGAATAGTCATAGTGTGATGAGGAGAAGGCATAATTCAACCATATCTTTAGTAACATGACTTATTCAAAGCCTAATTAAATCTTTCAGACTCAGTTTCACTGTCTGTCACATGAGCAAGTTAGAGCAGATTCTGAGGACTCTTTTTTTTTTTTTTGGCCTGGGCCTTGGACTCAGGGCCTGAGCACTGTCCCTGGCTTCTTCCCGCTCAAGGCTAGCACTCTGCCACTTGAGCCACAGCACCGCTTCTGGCCGTTTTCTGTATATGTGGTGCTGGGGAATCGAACCTAGGGCCTCATGTATCCGAGGCAGGCACTCTTGCCACTAGGCTATATCCCCAGCCCCCTGAGGACTCTTTTATGCCCATGGTTTATTCTAGTTTATAAATCCCCCTCACCCAGACCAACCATTTCATTGAATTCATGTGGTTTTGCTAGTGTGCACTGTTTTGCTCTAATCAGATTTCCAGCCAGAGCCCAAGATGGAGACACAGGAGATTAGCAGGCAAAGAAATTAGTACTAGTCTTACTGAGAACCATGGGAGCTGGCTAGTCTTGAAATGCATCATTGTTCATGGTTTACACTTGGGATGGTTTTGGAACAGCTCATTCATTTGGCTCACAAATAGATTTTTAATTCTATATCTGGATTACAAATCTCACAAACCCAGATTATGAATCTAAGGTTTCACTGCATGTGTTTAAGTTGAAGTTTTTATGAGTCAGCCCCAAAGCTTAAAAAGATCTACAATGAAAGTTTACTATATGAGGGATGAGAAAGAGAAAATTCTCCAAATCTTCCCCAATATTTCTCGTGCTGGTGTCCAGAGAAAATGGTAAATTAATAGATGAGCAAAGCAGCGTGGGATGCCAATACATTCCAGAGAAAGCCAAAGTTCATTTCTGCCTGCAGCAGCAAATGCTGGCAGATCAATGCCAGCTTCACAGTGTGGTTTGCAAAAATCGTTCTGCGGCTAATATTCTCAAGGACAAGGCATGGCCTGCTTTGGCTACTCTAAGAGTTTGCCTGGAATGCTATGGGAAACACTATTTTTCTACTGGGAGAATCTGGAGATCCCACATAGGTAGAGACACCCACAAATCATAACCAATTCTCACATACTGGTGAATGTTTGTTCATACTTTATTTTTCCTCTCTCTCTCTCTCTCTTTCTCTCTCTCTCTCTCCTCTCTCTCCTCCCCCCCCTCTCTCTCTGACTATGTTTACTCAGGAATTTCATTATTGACTTCTGCTTCCACATAATGAGACTGACTGTGCTTTCTCCTCTCCTTTTTCTTTATTTCCTCTCTTGTTTAGTTAATTCTTTTTAAAAATCACTTTGCTATTTTCATTGTTGCCAGGTTAATGTACACAACAAAGCTTGCAGAAACATAGTAGAGTTGGGTGAAATCTATAAAGCTAGGATTTCTTCAGAAAAAAAATGGGCAAGATAAAATTGGATAAAACATTTAGTTAGATTTTGATTTGAAAATCAATTCCAGGATGGCAGGTTGGAATAAGTTAATCAATATTTGTTGCACACTTACAAGGAACAATGTGGAGGCAAGAAGCTCAAATGCAAGTCTGTGATGGAAGTCTACAAACCAAAGACAAGCAAAATGAAATAAATAACTCAAATGTGTTACGTAAGGCTGGAAAGAAACCTAGGGCTACATTGGTGGTTATTGGAAGAAGTCATATATAAAGATAGATGTTGAAGATTGCATAGGTGAGAGGTAGGGACAAAGAAAGGGTTTGGCAGAGATAAGCGATAGCCAAAGTCTCAGAGACAAAGGTGTTGTGTTGAAGAAGCTGAGTGACTGCTATAGCTGCAAAGGAGAGAGAGGAGTGAAAAGCTTTAAGCAATGCCTCCATCTTCGGACATTACATTATACCTGGTCTTGTGAGACTAGGAGACATTCTTTTATCAAAAGACATTACAAAAGTCAGATAACTGTCAGGTAAAGGATATAGGGCAGAACAATAGGCTAGGGAAAGTTGAGAAGAGAGAATGGTCAGAATGATTAGGAATGTTCTCACTGAGGAGTTGACATTTGAGCAGAGATTGGATTCGGGTGGTACTAAGAAGTCAGATGAGAAGAGATGCTACATAGGATAAAGCAGGCAGACAAGTAAATCATATGAAGATCAGAGGAGCACATCTGTCTTGTCTAATAAGCAAAGGCGAATGGCTACTCTCCTGTGGGCAGCTCTCAGATTGGCTGCTTGCTGAGAATGAGAAGCTGTTTTTTGTTTACAACCACCTTGAGCCTGGGACCATGTTTCAGGAAACTTGGTGCCTGGGGCACATCAAGTACCTGCTATTGGATTCTTAGTTTAAAAAAAATTTGTTGAATAAAGCTGTTTCTGATACAAAGTGGGCTTACACATACTGCTCAAATTTTTAGTCTTTTACAAAAATTGCAGTTGGAAATTCATTTGGTCAATTGTGAATTTTGTAGTTCAGTTTAAAAAACTAAAAAGCAGAAGTCAAACAATTGATAAAGATAATTACAGCCTAAATAACAAAGTAGAAGGAAGAGTATGAAGTGATATTTCTTTTTTTAATTCCCTTTTTCAAGAGGTAAGATTCTCATTATATAGCCCAGGTTGGCCTGGTCATGGTCCAGGTTTGTCTTGAAGGATTTTCTTTTTGTTGTTGTTGTTGTTGTTTTAAGTATATATTAACTATAAAATGAAGTCTCACCATGATGTTTCCATGCAGGTATATATTTTACGTAAATCAGATTGACTTTTTGTATTGCTCTTTTTTTTCCCACCTCCCCCTTTATCATGTGCCAGTCCTAGGACTTGAACTTAGGGCCTGGGCACTGTTTCTGAGAATTTGCTCAAGGCTAGCACTCTACCACTTGAGCCATAGCTCCACTTACAGCTTTTTTAGTGCTTAATTGAAATAAAAGTGTCATGGATATTCCTTTGAACCATGATCCTCAGAATTCAGCTTTCTGAGTAGCTGGTATTACAGTTGTGAGCCACAATGCCAAGCCTCTCTCCATTATTTTTAATAGTGTTCTTTAAGTTTCATTATGCCATCTTCATACATAGGGTCAATGTTCTTCAATATCATTGACACTGCATTGTTTTTCCTTCTTTCCCTTCAATTATCCTACTACAGTGCCAGATTTACAGAATATAGATGTGTGTATATATATATGAATATAAACACACATATATTATTTAAATGATGTATGTAAATATACTGTATAATAATAGTATAGAGTACTATTAAATACACATATATATACTATATATACTTATAAATACTATTTTTTATGTAGATTCCTATTGAAGGCCTTGAATTCTTCTTAATCCCCCTACCTATACCTTCCAAGGGATGCGATTACAGAGAAGTGCTACCATGCTCAGCTGTAGTATGTTCTTTAAACATTGGCATTGTTAATATCTTGGGCTAACTTGTTTTTTCTCATGAGAGCTATTCTGAGTGTTGTTTAAAAGTATCCCCAGTACTCAATCAACAGATAATCACCCCAATAGTGACAGCCTAAAATGTCTAGAGACATTTTCATATGCCCCAGTTCAGGTTACCGATGTACATGTGTCCATACCCTATCACTTCTTGCATGTTGAAGAAGGTGATGTTGCACCATCAAGAGGGTTTGCAATGCTTTGTGGGCAAAGTTTTCCTAAGAGGTGTGATAAATATATCTGCTGAGTTGAGACACTGTTCATCATACATACAATCTTAGTAACAGGAAACAATGATGCTTAATTTTTTATTATTTTATGGTCTGTGTTCAGACATCCATCAATGTAAAAGAAACTACTTTGCAAGTTTCTCTTTATAAATATGTAATATTATTGTAAAGTAAACCTCTTTTATCATCCTACTCATCTTGTATATTGAGTTGTATCAAGACTTTTCTATTTTTAAGGAGTTGGTGGTAGGAGAGAGAAGGCGGAAAGGTTTGATTTGCAGTGTTGCAATCTGTGCCCTAACACAGTTCCACTTCATCAAACTGTGCCGCAGCTTTCTTATACAGTTTTAATAATTTTAAAAAATAGCTTTCTTGTGTTTTTTGGTGATGTTAAATATTCAGAGTGTATAGGCAAATATACAAAGGAAAATTAAAATCATCCATAATCCCACAATCTAAAGATAACTATGTACATTACTCTTTCATAGATTTGTTTACTCTTTCATTAAATTATGCACTAGGCACTGTGCTAACGCTGGGGATGCATATGAACAAAATGGGTGAGGTGTCACTGTATTAGAAATCTTCTTGTGTATATATTGCTGATATATAACGACAAACATGTATATACACTTATGTACATATATTTATATATTAGTATATATATGTATATATGTGTACCTTACTCTCCAAATATACCTAGACAATTGGACAGTCAAGCCGTGTATTGTCTAGGAATCATGGGCTGAGAGTCACAGAGGCCTGGAAAACATTAATGTAAATGTTAAGAGCATTATAATATTTAATAACAAGTTGGGAGAGGCTGTCCATGGCTGACGTGAAGTACATACACTTCCATTTCGACCTAGATCCTTTCCCTTGTGCTGTTGTTAATCAGGAGAGCAGAGCTCAAAGATTCTCCTCCATCACATTTTTCATCCAGGTGCCAGTACTGAGACTTAAACTGTGAGTGTGGGTACTGTACCCTAGCTTTTTCACTTGAGGCAAGTGCTTTACCACTTGAGCCACAGCTCCACTTCTGGCTGTTTGATGGACTTTCCTGCCCAGGATGGCTTCAAACTGGGATCCTCAAATCTCAGCCTCTTGAGTACTTAGGATTATCAGTGAGCAACATCAGCTACCTGGCTTTGAATGGACCATTTTAAAACCTTGTAATAAGTACCATCAAATGTCTTTCATGAGGTCACAATCATTTACAACCCTACTAACAGTACCTGAGTTCACTTTCCCCACACTCTTACTAACAATGGGTATTACCAGTCCTGTCTAGCTTCATAAACAATAATGTATAAAGGACTTTTTAAAAACTTATTACGATGAATCTCACAAATGCAGTAATGTCCTATTACTGGTTTCACTTACCATAGTTGGTTTCAATCACTCACAGTCAACCACAAACTGAAAATGTTGTTATATTACAGGATAGAATTAAAATAGTAAGCCCAGTGCTGTTGGCTTATGCCTGTAATACTAGCTACTCAAGAGGCTGAGATCTGAGGATCCTTGTTTGAAGCCAGCCCAGGTTGGAAATGGACCTATGGCATAAAGTGGTAGAGCACTAGCCTTGAGCAGAAAAGCTCAGGGACATCACCCAGGCTCTGAGTTCAAGCCTCATGACTGACAAAATAAAGAGAGAGAGAGGGAGAGAGAGAGAGAAGAGAGAGAGAGAATATTCATAAAACTTTAATTGCAGCATGCTGCTGTTATTTTTATTAATTTAATTTTTAAGTTTATTTAATTTCATATGAAATATTGTTAATATCATATACTGCTTAGTTTATTAAGCTCTGTCATAGGTATGCATCTATAGAAACATCATGGCACACAGAGAATTCAGTGCTCTGAAGTTTCAGTTATCCGCTTGGCATCTTGGAATGTTTCCCTGGCAGACAAGTGGGGAAGACTGTAATCAAGAGTAGAAGCCTTTGTACAATGAAATCCCACAGCTCAGCACCCAGCTTCAACAATTGCCAACATTACATACTAATCTTATCTGCTTTGGATTTATCTTTTTTACTCTAATCTCCTTTTTTATTGCTGTGGTTGTACATCCTTTCTTTTTTCTCTTATCCTAATATTTGATATGAAAGCATCATGCCCAATGAGTTAGGTTTTGTGTCCAGAATGGAAATAATAAATAGGGTAGCAGGAATATGATTATGTTGTTCCACAACTGCATGGATAGTATTAATTAATCAAGATATCTTTTTGCAGGAAGTCCAGGTGTACCCTTGCCAGTCTTCTCAGCAAAGGGCTTCATACCAGTAATTCTCAAACTGTACCAAACCTAAGCATCAGCTGGGGAGTTTATTAAACAAATGTTCCTAGGCTCCCTCCTGCAGATTCCCATTCAGTCAGCCTAGGAACTAGTATTCTGCAGTTCTAACAAGTTTCCAGGTGCTAGTGTTACTGATGCAACCTGTACATGAACCACCATTGGCTTGCATTCTTTAGGTCAGTGCTACCAAACCTCAATGTGCCGAAGAGCCACTGCAGCTCATACTCAGCTGTGGGTCTTGCTTTAGTAGTAGGTCTGCTGCAAATCCAGAGAGAGCTCTCCTATCAAGCCTGCAGATGGGCTTCCATTCTGTAGGCCAAATTTGGTCATCCAGGTCCTTCGTGACCATTACTATTTAGAAGGTGGCTAGTGATGGGATATTCATGGGCAGTGCCTGACCTACCAAAGCCAACCCTATAGGCTAGAGGCAGCCTGGCAAAAATAATAATAATAATAATAATAATAATAATAATAATAATAATTCAGAAGAATGAGGGAAGGGGTGGCTAGAAGAGGGATGGGTGCAAATGCTGAAAGGGAAAACATTAATCAAGACATATTTATTTATAAATTGCTTTGTTCAATGACATCGCCTTTGTACAACTAGCTAAAGATTATATATGTTCTATATATATAATGTAGTGATATATACATGCATATATATGTATGTATATATACATACATATATATGCATGCATGTAGACATATATACATATACATATATACGTATATATACATATATGTATATATACATATATACATGCATGTATATATATACATACATATATATGTATGTATGTGTGTATATATATATATATATATATATATATCCAACCAGGAAACTTCTTTAAAAAGTTAAGCTTTTTGACACCATGAGGAGAAATTGTGCTTTATGGGAAAATTAGGGAGAAGTCTTTAACCTGTTCTTTAGACCTCACTTTTGACCACTATGGAGCACAGGTAAATAGCCACTGCTTTATAAGCCACAGATATCACATAAATACTTGCTTGTGGTAAGTTCTCCCCCCAGCCCCTTCCCAAATTCATCCATTTTACCAAGCTACTTCTATTTTCATTGATTTCTTTCACTGGTTTCTATGCACCATATAGACACAAAACAAGTGTGGATCCTACTTTTCTAGACCTAAAAACCAAATGAAAGAAATACAATTACACACACACACATACACACACACACACACACACACACACACACACACACACCATTGCAAGAAGACAAAAGAGGAGGGGAAAATTATTTTTCTCAGCTGGTTGCTGGTGGCTTATACCATAATCCTAGTTACTCAGGAGGCTGAGACCTAAGGGTGGTGATTCAAAGCCAGTCTGGGCAGGTAAGTTTATGAGACTCATTTCCAATTAACCTCCAGAAAACCAGACATGGTGTTGTGGCTCAAAGTGGTAGTAGAGCGCTAGCCTTGAGCAAAAACACTCAGGGTCCTGAACATCTAGGCTCCTAAGTTCTAGCCCCATGAACAAACAAAGAAACTTCTCCTCCTTTCTAAAAGTTATGTCTAAAATATTTACTCAATATGAATTTTTCATATCCAGTAGAAATCTCATAAATGCATAGATGTGCCAAAGTAATGATTTTCTGTGTAGCACTAAGATATAATATGGGCTTCACACATGGGTTATACTCCTGATTATTACCTAGATTTGACATGTTTTGCATTAAAAAGTACACAAAAATCCACCCAGAGAATCATAGCTATTTTCTTTCCTGAGCTCTGGAGGGATTACTATTAGTATCATTAATTACATACAAGTATAGGTTTTTGCCCTTTACATGATGGGTCACTTTCAGACTCACATAGCAAATTCCTAAATTCTCCTTTTTTAAAGCTTTCAAAAGAGGATGCAAAATTCTACTTTTTTATACCAAATTCTATTCTGATTCCTGTCTGTTGGATGATACTATTTGGAGTCATTAAGATTATGCAAACCCATATGAGAAAACAGAGTAATATAGAGCAAAGGATCTCATTAAGCATAAAGGATGTTTAGAAGGGTTTGGCACATCTCTCAGCAATGACCTGTATAACACTGATATTGGATTGGGACTGTAAGTGTCCATCATTCTTTTTGATAGTCAATATTCCACTCACCACAACTCATTCTATCAATATAATTGATCTCTTTATCAAGCCTGGCTGGTAATCACCCTTTGTAAGTTTCCAAGTTAGTGGTACCCTCTTTTGTGGTCCCTTGTTAGGGAGTCTCATATTCTCTTTCTTGAGTGCATCCTGGTAAATGAGTTAGGGTATTTTTTCAGGGGATGAATACTGGCTTTCAGGCAGAATATCATAATGGTTAAGGGAAGTTATAAACAGTCAGCATCCAGTCTTTGCAAAATAACCCTGTCTTCAATCTTAAATGATGCTTTGAGAAGACTCTTGCTTCTCCCCCTCCTCTACATAGCAGAATGATTAGAAAGATTTTGATGCAAAGGAAAAGCCCTAGGAATGCTACCATCATGGATCTCAAATCTTGTTCATGTATTTTTAGGGACTGAAATCTTAGTCATGCATTTTCAGAAAGAATTATTAAAGTGGAGATGCACATTACTTAAGTCATGTCAGAAATAGGAATTAAATGGCAGTAGTATAATTATATTCTGAAGAGGACACCAAATTTCTTCAAGTAACTTCACATCTTAGCTCTTATTACCTTCCTGCTCTTGGTCTACTAGCTTATCTTCTCTGATCTCCAGTCTCTGCTACTGAGTTGTTATAACAATAGTATCCATGTGGTAGAGTGCTACAGAGAAATAAATAACTTAGTATTTAATAAATGATAATGGTATTATCAAGATTATGAGCGTATATAGCATTTCTTGTACTTCTGAAATGTTCATGGGAATTTTAAATCCATATACTTTATAAGATGTTAATATTTTAAATTTATATTATATTAAATTTAAGTATATCTTAAATTATATATTATTTTAAAATTATATTTATAGATTTTAAATTTATATTACAACAGCCTTATTGAGTGTTCATGGCTCACACTCGTAATTCTAGCTAGCCAAGAAGCTGAGATCTGAGAATCAAGGCTCAAAGTCAGCTCAGGCAGGAAAGTCTGTGAGACTCTTACCTCTTATTAACCACCAAAAGCTAGAAGTGGAGCTGTAGTTCATGTGATAGAATGCTAGCCTTGAGCAAAAAAGCTAAGGCACAATACCCAGGCCCTGATTGAAAGCCCCAGTACCAGGACACACACACACACACACACACACACACACACACACACACACACGGCACCTTTATTAAGGTTTGGGTTTGTAGGTAAGTAAATTGAGGCTCTGGGAAGAATGGATATGGATTGGCAGCCTTATGCATTACAAGAGTTGTAGGAGAGAAGTGATATCATAAGACTAGAATCCTCATTTTCTAATTCGCTGAATTTCCATTATAGCATGTTGCCCTTGCAATCATCTTAATAACATGTTAAGATTTTTATTTTTAGTGTTTTAGAAATCACAAATGCTAAAAACATGCTGTGACATCAAGCTCCAGAATCAGTTATTTAAGATGTTTTGATTTGTCTCAGCACTAATTTCCATATTAAGTATTCTAATGAAATACATACTACTGTAGCAGAAGAGATTTAATTCCATTTATAGTAACAATAACCATACAGGTGAGTTGCAATCAATCATATTCTTTAAATTTATATTACATTGTTCAGAGTTTGTCAACAGTTCTAAAATTCAGTATGGACATGGGAGCCTTATATTTGAGTAAGAGTAAGTGGATTCCTCTATTTTCTTCCATGGGAAGTAAAAATCATTGAGTCTCTGAGATGGCAGCTCTGAGTTTCCAAGAGATTACATAAGGAAAATATTTGGAGCAAAAGCAAGAGCTAGCACAAACTAAAGACCTTGAACAGAGTGGACAAAGGATTTAAAGATGCTGAAAATGCTAAGGTTCAACAACAGGTAGGAATAACTGAAAAGGCACATACTACAACAAAAGTGGGAGTTGCAAAAGCCCATCTTTTGGATTTCATTCAGCACTGTGGTGCTACTGAAAGACGCCATTGCTGCAGTCTTCCTGAGGTTGTTCTAGAGGAATGGGAGCTAAGTGCATGTGACCATAATATACAACAATCAAAGGATTGGGTATCAGCTCTGGGGTAAAAGAACCAATGATGGAAGGCTGAGAGAAGTGCTGTGCTCTTTGTGTTGCTGTAATGAGAAGGGAAGAGACTATCTCCACAGGAAAGCCAGGTTTCTTGGCCTCATGCTTTCAATATTGCCAGCCTTGGGCCTTGAGTACTTGAGAAAAGGCTTATTGCATTTCAAGGGGGACACACTCAGCAGTCTCACAGGGCTTGCAGTCAAGCACAGTAGAAGGAAAATGCCAAGGAATAGTCCTTTCTGTGGCCTGGCACAAAGAATGATCCACTTTTATATTTTCTTGGGCTTTGCATGCCCAAGTGGAGACTCTTATTTGCCAAGTCTCAGCCTTTAGTTAATTTACATTCCTCTTTTTTCCTCCTTACTCCTGAACTGAATTATCACCTTCCTGAAAAGCAATGTGTGTAATGGAAGAGCTCACACAAGCCAATGTGGAATATAGCAGCCCAAATGAGCCTCTATTATCGTCCTATTACTTCAGGAGCCGGCTCCCCCTTGCCCTTCATTTATCACTTGCTAACTATGAAGACCTAATCGAGCCACTTGGTTTTAATGGCACCTGTGCTGCTCTGACCTTTGTTACTCCCCACCCTGCCTGTGAGCAAACAGATGTGTTCCATTTGTGGTTGCAGTTATTGTGCATGAAAATCACAGTCAGGAGCACTGGGATTTTTTTTTTCTTTCCTTGCCTTCGTGTGATAAGGAGACTTATGTATCCCTTTCTGGCTCTGCCAAATCCAGAACCTAGAGCCTTGCTAGTGGGGAGACACAGCTTAGAAACAATTTTAGTTCCAAGGGCCTCCGTTTTATTTCTCCTCTCAAAAGTACCTCCTTGGTGTTTCTATATGCATTTTAAGTGTTTAAAATACATCCAAGGAAATTAGTTTAATAGCGGACATTTCCTGGCCTGTCTCCCGAACCATATAAACTTCCAACTAGGACTATTTGTCCCTCCCTCCCTCCTTCTTTGCCCTGAAGCAAGGCCCATTTGTGAAATCTAATTATATCTGCTTATTTGCCTGAATGAAGGACATTAAAAAAAAAACACCTGAATCTTTCACCAGGCCTATTTCTTCTATCTGGAGAATATTTTGTGGTGTTTTGCTTAATGTTTTTCTCTAGGGGAGATGGGAATGTTGGTTTTTATCTTTCTGAGAGCCTTGACATGATTGGGATCCTTGTCTTCACAGTTTCCACCCCTCAGTGACCATGACATGGGGCTGATCTCTGTCTTTGTGAAGCTCTTTTCAGCTCAAGTTCAGAAACCTCCTTTGCTCTCCGTTCCCATGACTTTGCTGTCCGGTCATGGATGATCTTCCCTCTCCTTGCAGGCTTGAGAGCTTACAGCTGTTTCTCATGCAGAATTAGCAATCATAGGAAATATCTGTGCCTCACGGTAATAACTCACCCACATGGCTGTACCTCCTCCTACCATGGGAAATCAACTGCGGCCCTTAGGCCTACATGTGTTCCTTGACCTTCCCAGAGACACATAATGATTTCATTTTTTTGTAAGCAGCTTTGCTAAGGTGCATGGATCTTTGGCTTCCATTTCTGTTGAAGCAGTCAGTGAACTCAGAAGTGAGACAAATGAAAGTCAGATGGGCCTGGGAATGGTCCATGTCATTGGCTGGGCTTCCTGAAAAATGGGCAAACTGGAAAAGATGACATTGCCATTTATACTGAGGGCAGCTGTTTGTTAAACAAGACCAGAATTCCTTTTATATGCATTCTAACCTAGCCCATATTTTTAATGATATCTAGCATCGGTTGCACATTCAGATATTTTTTTCATCTCTGCTTTCAATGCTAATGTCTCCCTGTTGTTTCTTTTCAAATTAAATATCATACCTAAAATATTAATACTTTTTGCTCTTTGATTCTTTGTTTATTCATCATATGCAAAAGGCAACAGGGAGACCCCCATCTGTATTAAATGCAACTACATGGGCAGATTCAATGACTTATTAATGACTGTTTCATGATCTGGGAGAGCTAATCCTTTACCTAAGCATGTAATTCTTATTCATAAATGCTTAGCTAGACTACCCTGTAGGGAAAAAAATGAAATATGCCTATCTTCCCAAAATAAAAAAATGAGAAGCTTTGTGCAGATCATTGTAGCAATAACTATTGAAACTAGGCCAAGTTACTTCAGTCTCCAAGGAAGTAAGCTCATGTCTGGAAGTATTTGGGTATGTAAACTTTGGTAATGTTTATGGAAGTGAAAACCACACATCACACATTTCAGCTCAGTGAATCACCTCAAAATGTATAATCACTTGCCGTAGTGAAGAAATAGTATGCTTTTCTTTTTTAAGGAACTGGCTCATGTCTTTATATTTCCAGCTATATTCTCTTGCATTGTTTTCTGCTATTTGTGTTGCTTTAAAGGTACCGTGCATATACATTGTTTATATACTTTACATCTGAACCTTCTCTCAGTTATTTATGTTAATAAAATCCCTCTGCATGAGTTACGTATTCATTGTTTGGTTAGTGTTGTTTTTTTCTTTTTCTGAAATAGAATCTCATTCTGTAGTCCAGGTTGGCCTAGAACTTGGAATTCCCCTGCTTTAGCCTCTTGAGTGCTCAGATGATAGTCATGTGCTACCACGCTCTTGTTCATGTTTATTATTCTTAGTGGTGTCTATTCATGTTTAAGTCTTTAGGTAGTCACATTTATTAATCTTTTCTCTATGGCTAGAATTTTTAGGTTCTATTTAAGAATCCTCATTTCAAAGTCATAAATACAGTCTATGCTATTGTTTTGTAGAAGTTCAACTGTATATCTTCATAGATCTGCTACCACTCCACAACCCATTCTGATGTGAGTGTGTCACAGGAAGCCGCTAGAAAAGTCTTAAAGAAATGTGCCATGACTTAGTTTGTATTTGACAGAGACCTCTCTGGCTACCATATAGAAAAGGGAGGAAAACTGAACCAGGGACAGATTTTGGATTATTTTGTTGGAAGGTTAGAGGTGAGAAATGATTAAGGCCAACCTTCAGATGGTGGCAGTAGCAATGAAGAGAAGCGATTCTACTTGAAATGTCTCCAAAGTTCAGCTTTCAAAGTTTTCAAATGAATAGAATGTGGGAGATTCCAAGAAAAGAGAAGTAACGTATTTTTAGTCATTGACATGAGTGACTGGGTGAATGATAGGGGTTTTAATGAAGTTGAAACTGAGCAAATGAAAAGATTTTTTTGAGTAAACGGAAGAATTCTCTTTTGTTTAGGTTAACAAATGGAGTATCCATGACTTTAAAATAAATAAATACCAAGCAGTAGAAGTGGAACAACAAAATTTGACACCAAAATGATGATTTTTTAATTCATTATACCAATATAACTCAGAGAATATTCTATCTGATTCTAGTATAATGGAGATACAAATTCGCTATCCTCTGCTCAAATAGTTTGGTATGTTTTATATATTAGCTCCTTTAAATTATGCTATACACTACTTGCTTTCTGAAAAATTATGCAGGAAATAAAGCATTTCTTAACCTTAATTTAACCTAGTATTCCTCATTAATTTCTTTCTTTCTTTCTTTCTTTCTTTTTGCTAGTCCTGGGCCTTGAACTCAGGGCCTAAGCACTGTCCCTTGCTTCTTTTTGCTCAAGGCTAGCACTCTGCCACTTGAGCCACAGCGCCACTTCTGGCCATTTTCTATATATGTGGTGCTGGGGAATGGAACCCAGGGCTTCATGAATAGGAGGTAAGCACTCTTGCCACTAGGCCATATTCCCAGCCCTTCCTCATTAATTTCATATGATTATTCTTGTAAAAAAAAAAAAAGAAAAACACCTGTAAGCGTCCACTATATTAGTGACTCATTGAATAATCATCCACTGCTGTGTTAACATGCCATATATGTAAATATATATGCATGTGTATGTATGTAGATATAGAGATATATGTAGGTACATATATATATATCTTATTGTATGGTCTTAGTGAAACACGTAAAAATGAACAAAACCAGCATCATTCTTGTTCAAATTTGTTTGCTTCTGTCATGTTAGGCAAGTGGTGAAATGTCTTTTCACTGCCCTTTCAAGGGAAGTTTCCTTGTATCGTAATAATTGAAAATTAAGAAGTCATAATTAACTTGTCCCCTTTGAACCTATGTTGACTGAAACTGCATACTGACCACATTACACCCAGACCAGGAGTTGCAGGAAATATTCTGAACACCAACAGCTACATGATAACATAACAAGCTCTGACAGTTTCCTAATTACCTGACTACCCAGTAGTTAACACTTTAATACTATATCAACTCTCTTCTTGCACATAAGCCAGAAGGTATATCTAATTTGCTATTTAATTGATATCTATATGGTGCTTTAAAAAGAATGTACTTTTCCAATAACCCTTGATTGGCATGGGGAAATTATTTTAAGATGAAATTACTCATGCTATCAACTATACTAAGTAATTCTGAAAAAATGCATCTCAAAATGGATTTAACACTTGTTTTTCTCAAAATCTAACCCATTTCCTATTTGATAGTGACAAGTTTTTGCAAGCTTTATTTTACCCTGGTAAGTTTTTATTTTCATTTTGGTTTATTCATCTCTAAATAGAGAAAACATCTGTAAGGTCACCATAAACATCACTACCAATAATGCAAGCCAAGTAGAAGTGGTTCACACCTATAATTCTAGCTGCCCAGGTGGCTGAGATCTAAGGATCATAGTTCAAGGCAGGCCCAGGCATGAAAGTCTGTGAGACTCTCATCTCCAATTAACCACCACCATAAAGCCAAAAGAAGAGGTTGGTAGAGTGCCAGCTTTGAAAAACAGTGCTAATGTACAATGCTCAGGGCCTGAATTCAAACACCACTTCTAGCACAAAAACCAACAAACAAAAAGACAATGATTCACTTAAAAGGATCATGATGGAGTCTGGCCCCGAGGGGAAAAAATTAAATGCGAACTTTACCCACCTCAGTGATGAAGATTTTTTAATCAGACGGGAGTAGGGACTTAAGATCTTTTTGCTTAACTGAAAGCTTTTAAGTCACATTGAAGTTTCCTTTATTCTCTTGGTAGAATAGGTTGTATTTAGGTGATCATTGTAGACCATAAGTGTCAAGTTTTACAACTGTGTGACTATGAGCGATTAATGAGTGGATCTGGAATGTGACTTGGGGAATAATATTAGATCTTCCTGTATAGAGTGCATTTTACTCTTACCTGGTTAGTGGTTTACCAAGCATGATAAAGGCAGCCTCTTCCTTAATCTCCACAGTAACACTATGAAGCGGGCAGTATTGATGATCACATCATTTAACAACAAATTAGGCCTACAACCTGTTCTAAGACCAAGGACCTAGGAAGTGGCAAAGTTCGATTATGACCTAAGATTTCCTGCCCCTGCATCCTTTACTTTTAATCATTTTAAAATGTTAGCATTCAAAGAACCTCATGAAGCTAAGTCATTGCAGAGAATAGTGCATCCATTCCCTACAAAAGAATGTGGTTCATGATTACAGAATATGCAAAGCATTTTGAACAAAAATGGTGTTTATGACCTTAAAACCCACAAATTCCACTAAGAGGAAATTCTTTTCCAGTAATCACTTGCTTATTTAGAGAATCTTGGTTCAGTTGTTATGCAGGAAATAACAGAAATGAAATGCATTGCCTAGACTTTAAAAAGACAAATAGTCTAGCAGGAAAATAATATGGTTTCAGGCATACAATATTCTCTTCACAAATATATGGGAAGTGGTTGCATGCATGAAATAATTTTAGACCAATGCAGGAAAGAAAGTAACCACAGGTGGTTTAAGTCTCATGTAAGAGTTTTCATTGTCTTTTGCATGTCTTCTTTCTGATCGTGCACAAGCTATGAGGAAAACAATCACTTCCTCATTCTCATTTGCCCTTTAGATGAAAAGGCATTTCATTGGTTACATTTTCTCCTGAATTTCACAAAGCTACATTTTCAACCTTGTGCTTTCTCTAAACTGGTAGTGTAAAGGATGTTTTCTTTCTTTCTTTTTTGTTTTAATGCTTCTAGTTTCCAGATTTGTTGTAACAGTTAAAACATGAAAACTAGAAAAGTTCTCCAAAATGATTGAAATTTCACGGAACCAAACGGGCTTTACCCATTTGATTGGGGGAACGGGGAGGTGAGCAGTGTTTTAACAGTATAATGACAGAGACCTCATTCTGGGAGGAAAAAGTCATATACTGAAAATAAGTAGCAGTACATTTGGATCTTCATCTGCTTTCTGACATCGGTAAGCTTGGGGAATGATTGAAGTCTGATAGATTCTAAAAAAAAAAGTGGACTCAAGAGACCAGAATTCTAACCCTATCCTTAATTTTTGTAGATAAGTTGTCAAGGCCAATTGTCTAGCCATGGCCCAAAGATTAAAAGTACTTTCTTCATCTCTGGGGTTCTGTGAGGACTAAATGAGATACTGTAATGTATATAATGGGGTTTCCACATGGTATTTTGCCATGTGCTTAATCAGTGTGAGATTTTATTCTCTTCATAAAACAATTGCATTTATTATATTTGGTCTTTTGGTGGAAATGGAAGACAGAACACTGAGGCAGGTCTTCAGAGTATTGCAATGGAAAATGAAAAGTACTTTCCAAGTGAAGAAGAAGACTAGCAAACGTTCTTTTCATTTCATTTTGAGGCCCAACCAAAGGTTGCTCATTCTAATCCCTCTTAAAAATGAGGTCAGAATGGAACAGAATTGAAGACCTAGAAATGAACCCACAGAACTACGCCTACTTAATCTTTGATAAAGGAGCTAAAACAATAGTTTGGAAGAAAGATAGCCTCTTTAACAAATGGTGCTGGCAAAACTGGTTCAACACATGCAACAAACTAAAACTAGATCCCTATATATCACCCTGCACCAAAATCAATTCCAAATGGATTAAAGACCTCGAAATCAAAACAGACACCCTGAAAACACTGAAGGAAGGAGTAGGAGAAACACTTGGGCTCCTTGGCGCAGGACGGAACTTCCTTAACAAAGACCCAGAAAGGCTACAAATCAATGAAAGGTTGGACAAATGGGACTGCATCAAACTGCAGAGCTTCTGCACGGCAAAGGACATAGCTCGCAAGATAAACAGAAAGCCCACAGACTGGAAGAAGATCTTTACTGGCCATTCAATGAACAAAGGCCTCATATCTAAAATATATGCAGAACTAAAAGAATTACCTTCCTCCAAAACAAAACCACAAGGAACCAATAGCCCGCTCATCAAGTGGGCTAAAGACTTACAAAGAGACTTCTCTGATGAGGAAATGAGAATGGCCAAGAGACATATGAAAAAGTGCTCTACATCACTGGCCACAAAAGAAATGCAAATCAAAACAACATTGAGATTCCATCTCACCCCAGTAAGAATGTCCTATATCAAGAAAACTAACAATAACAATTGTTGGAGGGGATGTGGACAAAAGGGAACCCTACTTCATTGTTCATGGGAATGTAAACTGGTTCAGCCACTCTGGCAAGCAGTATGGAGATTCCTCAGAAGGCTAAATATAGAACTCCCCTATGACCCAGCAGCCCCACTTTTGGGTATCTATCCAAACAACCACAAACAAAATCACAGTAATGCCACCAGCACAACAATGTTCATCGCAGCACAATTTGTCATAGCTAGAATCTGGAACCAACCCAGATGCCCCTCAGTAGACGAATGGATCAGGAAAATGTGGTACATATACACAATGGAATTTTATGCCTCTATCAGAAAGAATGATATTGCCCCATTTGTAAGGAAATGGAAGGACTTGGAAAAAATTATACTAAGTGAAGTGAGCCAGACCCAAAGAAACATGGACTCTATGGTCTCCCTTATTGGGAATAATTAGCACAGGTTTAGGCAAGTCACAGCAGAGGATCCTAAGAGCCCTATTGGGCTATACCCATAAGATATATATATATATATATATATATATATATATATATATACATACATACATATACATAAGATGATGCTAAGTGAAATGAACTCCATGTTATGGAAACGATTGTTATATCACAGTTGTAACTACTTTCAACGTCCCATGTGTATCTGTAGCTTCTACTATTAATGATGTTCTTGTATCACCTTCCTGTGGTTGTATCTACACTATCTCTGTAATCTTATCTGAGTATATTGGAAACCGTCTATGCCGGTAGCTGGTAAAGGAGAACGCCACACGGTATTCAGGCAGGAGAGAACGTTTATTACCAAACTGCTGGCCTGTGGCCAAGATGATCCATGGCCAGAGAGAAGGGAGAGAGAGAGAGACCCCCACCCAGCCCTGCCTTATATCTAGGGCAGCGGCAAGGAATGTGGCCAGGTGGATTAGGATGTGACCTCAGGGAAAGGGGAGGTAACTGCCTCCAGGTCTGCAGGTTACCCAGGTAATTGGGTGGAGACTTAATGAGGTGGGGGCATCTGCATGTAGCCCTCAGGGAGAGGACCTTACAGTATTAGAACTAGGAAATTGAAAGGGAATTCCAAAACTGAGAGACACAGGGTAAAAAAAGACAAACAACTCCAAAAGCAGTACTTGCAAAACTGTTTGGTGTAAGTGAACTGAACACCTCATGGGGGGAAAGGGAAAGAGGGAGGAGGGAGGGGGGAATGAGAGACGAGGTAACAAACAGTACAAGAAATGTATCCAATGCCTAACGTATGAAACTGTAACCTCTCTGTACATCAGTTTGATAATAAAAATTTGGAAAAAAGAAAAAAGAAATGTATCCAATGCCTAACGTATGAAATTGTAACCGCTCTGTACATCAGTTTGATAATAAAAATTTGAAAAAAGAATGAGGTCAGGGAGTAAATCAAATCTTGCCCTCCTCAAAAGAATAACAAAGAAGAGAACTTTATTGAAGCATAGAGAATCTCCTTACAACGTTTGTTTTAAATTAAGATATAGTACTTATGAACATTTGCGGTGAAATATATTCAGGAGGAAATTACAAAAACATACTTTGAGCATTTAAGAAAACTGCCTCATATTGATGCTTGTTTGGCTGGAGTGAGGCTTCCTTGTACTTCAGGAGAAATTTCAGAATGTTGCTAATTGTCAAATTATGTAATAATGAACAAGGAAACTCCAGATTCAAAACTTCAAACTTTAAATCTCCATCTTTTGTTCACAGTTCTTCTGAAATATGGCTAAAACAGTATATTTCAGAAAAATATTGGCAACTATAAGTAAAATGCAAGCCTATATAACATTCTTCATTTTAATTCTGAATTTTAGTCTTTAATCTTCTGGCTTTTCTTTCCTCACTGTGTGTCTCCACACAATTTACTCACCTTTTCTGAGCTTCATTTTTGCTTCCTTTATCCTGCCTTCTATGCTTATGAATTAGCTGTAAGAGTTGAGTGGGGCAATGCAAAATAAAGCAGGTCATGGAGCTGTCACAGGAAATTAAAACACAATACATTTTAAATCTAACTGAACACTATGCAAAGAGTTAATTATTGAGGGATTTTGAACCAGATTCGATAGCATTTGCGGCAGCAGAAGGAACTGTGTCTTCCCTCCTGCCAATGAAGAATATAAATCCTAAAGTTAGGAGACAGTGGGTTGAGAGCTTTTTAAAGCAATTCTTTATAGTACTTCCTGTTAAGAAAATCAGTGCTTTTATCTCGATTATAAGTTCTAAGATGTACTTTAAATTAAAAATAGACTTTTAAGTCTTTTAAGCAAGTTTAATGGACAACATGATCACAGTGAGGTAGTTGGTAGTGTGTGTGTGTGTGTGTGTGTGTGTGTGTGTGTGTGTGTGTAAAGGAAATTAACCCTATTAAATTGTCAAGCCTTGGTGCCCCTACAGTGAGAAAGAGAAAGACTGCTCTCTTCCTCCAAAGTTTTCTGTTTTCCCAGTTTTCTTTTGGTTTTAGATGTGTGTGCGCTCTCTCTCTCTCTCTCTCTCTCTCTCTCTCTCTCTCTCTGTGTGTGTGTGTGTGTGTGTTTGTGTGTGTCCTGGATCTTGACTCCAGGGCCTAGGTGCTGTCCCTGGACTTTTATGCTCAAGACTATGGCCCTACCCTTGAATCACAGCTCTACTTCCAGCTTTTTGATGGTTATTTGGTGCTGCAGTTGCTGCAGTCGCTGCCGGCCAGCGGCTTGGGGGGCAAGTGGCAACAGAGTCATGATAACGAGGGGGCCCAGGCGATACAGACCCCGAGACCACACTCGAGGTATAGATCTAGTTTATTGGGCAGTTTCAAAGTCTATATAGGCAAATCACCCAGTATATGATATAATCAACAGCCAATGGATAACAGACACTTGTACTTAGGGACTCTTTTGAAAAGGGACTTTCCAGGAGGTACAGGCCTGGGGTGGAGCCAATTCATGCCTTAGGTACAGGCCTGGAGCAGGCATGCCCCAATGCCCATTGGGTTTGCCCAAGAGCATGTAGTAACTCTGCTGTTTGCAGCAGAGTTCCGGGCATACGTGGCTCCACACCACTAGTCGCTCTCCCCTGGAGCTTTCCCCACAAATTAGGGATAAGAGTCTCATAGACTTTTCTTGCCTGGGTTGGCTTCAAACCCCTATGCCCCATAACTGAGCCTCCTGAGTAGCTAGGATTATAGGCATGAGCCATCAATGCCCAGCTAGCACCCAAATAACACGCTTTGTGTCTGTCACAAAAATCAGTACACATGAAGTAGAACATATTCTAGCCAAAGTAAAGGGTGTCTGTTTTACTTTGATAAGAAATCGAACTAGTTGTCTGTAGTGCATGAGTTCTTTTATTGTTCAGAGAAATCTATCTGCATAGTTCAGTAATTATTGCTACTTCTTATTGGAGAATACAGCTGTGGAACAGGCTGCGTGAGCCACAATATTATCATACTAGCAATGTGGATCTCATACTGAAGACTCACCACTGCCCCGAGTCCCTGCAACATGCATTTCACAGTGGCCTTCTGGACACAGTGCCTTAATCCAAAGAAGTGACTTGGGCAGAGGATTTCAGGTGTGTACCAACACAACCAGCACGAATTTCAGGGAGCCTGGGAATGTGTCCCACCCATCTTCCCCATCCTAGCACTGGGATGTCTGAACAAATAAGATGGAAAAAATAGCCACAGGAAAAATAAAAAACTACTGCAAGAATACCAGCAGAAGAATTGTCCTGATGGACCTACAAATTTCAAAAAAAAGATGAAAACTACAAAGGGATCCTAAGACAAACACCACTAGGGACTGTTCAGCCAACGATCATGGTGACCCTGAACCTTCCCTGCCTTCAGGCACCATCAGAGCTGCCAGGTTCAAGAGTGCCACAGGTCCCAATAATACAGAACATCTGGAGAGGCACTTCCAACATCTGGTCCTTGGCCTGGACTGCAACAAAATAAGAAACCAACAGCTTTGTGGTGAGATCAAATGACTGAAGCAGGAAACGAAAATCTGCAGGATCAACAGGAGAAAGAGAATGAGAAGATAGCACATGTGTAAGAAGCACATGAAAGCAGAGCTGGAAATCCACAAGCCATCGATACAGATGTTGATTTCAGAAGAATGTGATTACAGTCTGCCCTGACTCCCATGCAAGAGGTAGCCAATGAAAGAGAAATGGAGCAGAACAGGAGAATCTTAACCAGCCCCTGGGCAGGCTTCACAGCAGCACGTTGCAGAGCTCAAGTTGATATTGTCTGCAGGCACCACCAGACAGAATGAGGCAGAAAAGAAGAACCTACATCTCATCAAAGACTCGAATCATGTGAAGCTTCATCTCTAGAAAAAGACCAGAAGCTATGATGACGTGGAAGAAATGAACACTGAGTTTCAGGAGAACCTGGAAATGCTCTGGACACAGAAGATCAACATGAAGAACAAAATTCACAAGCTTCAACAAGCACTAGAGCTGAAAAGGCAACTAGACAACATGAAAAGGCTGGTGAACCCATTAAAGTTGGAGGGGGACAGCTTTGCGGAGGACCTGAGACTGGAAAGGTCCACATAGGAGGAGAAGGTATAGCAGCTCTCAGAACAGATGAACCAACTGAGAGAGGAGAGAGAGCAAGGGGTAAGCCAGGTGCTGGACCTAGAGATCAACCTGGCAGAACTGGGAAAGCAGCTGGCAGAGCTGCAGCCCTCTGCAGGACCATCTCAGACTGAGCAGCAGCTGCAGGCCTAGGCCGACCAGGCACAGGAAAACCAGAGGCACTGTCTCCAGAACCTACGGCAGCAGGAACAGCTGTGGAAACCAGAAAAGAAGGCCTAGGAATGGGATCAGCAAGCCAAGGAACAGCACAAGATCCTGGGGACCCTGAGATGCACTCATGCACACAACAGAGAGCTGAAAGTCAGCTGGCGCAGCTGAATGATGCTTTCCACAAGCTGAGCCGTGAGAAGGAGCTTGCCAGCATCCTGACCTCAGAGCAGCAAGTGAAGAAACATCTGCAGGAGAAGCTGGACTGCTTAGAGAAGAGATAGCTGAGATAAAGAGCCAAGTAGCTCAGACTCTGCAGGAGCTACATGACCAGTACCTGGCCCAGCTGCAGGTGCTCGGGGCCACCTGGGATCAGCACATAGCCTCCACTCGGCAGCTGATCTCAGAGAAGGAGGCCCTGCAGCAGCACCTGGTGAGGCATACCCAGCTGCTGGAGCTGCTGAAGCAAGGGCAGGTGCAGACCAAGTTACAGGACACTGATGTGCCTGGAAGCAACTAGACAACAGAGGGAGCAACTGCAGACCCAGCTGAGCTTCCTGTCTTTCCCTAGGGAAGATGAAGGACTAAGCAACGAAGAAGAAAACAGAGAGAAGGCAACTCCCCTTGACATGACTGTCCCAGAGGATGTAGATAACGCACACACAACGAGAGATTTTTACCTTAAAGCATGACCAGTTACTGAATCCCAGAAGGTAAAACTCAGCCAGCAGCTGCAGGAGTAGCAGGCCTGCTGCAGGTGCCTGGCCAACCTGGAAGCCCAGTGCCAGACAAAGCTGGAGTGCCAGGCACTTTTCCCCAACAGCTGGAACCATGGATTGTCTTGGGACAGGAAACGGCACACACAGGTACCCAAGAAACTGAAATTCTACTTCATCCATGACCTGCCTGACAAGGTGGACCACCAAAGTCAAGTGGATGACCTCCATCATCAATGCAGCCAGCTGTCAGAACACATCAGCACCATCCACCGGCTGTCCCAGGAGAAGAGGGAGAAGAACAAGGAGCTTCAGGAGCTGTTGCTGTGCCTTGCTGGTGAAGACACGGAGTACCAGGGCAAGATGCCAGCAGACACTGAGACCCCTGCTACGGATACTACCTTAGACTTGTCAGGCCCCGTGGAGGAGCAGAGGGTTTTGAAGAAATGCAAATTCAAAACGACATGAAAACTGCCCGAGTAGAGGCTGGGGTGCCTTGCCCCCTAGAGAACTCCACCACAGAGCATGATGCCCGATATGCAGCACCACCAAGAGCTTTCAGGCCTGGGCAAAGAGTGCTCTGTCCCTTTCTTCTCCAGACTAATGCAAATGATGAGCTTGAGATAATAACTCAAAAGACCTGGCAGCCATCACCTACCACAATCAGCATCCACCTAATTCTGGTGTAGGGGTAGGCTTGAGTGATAAAATGCTCAGAAGAATCCTGCAAAGAAGAATACCTCAGAAATAATGAACAGAATCATTCCATAGCGAAGGCCTTTCTGCACCTAGAGAAGCAGGCAGCTGGGTGACATTTTCTCAGGCCTTGATATAATGGGGCATGAGAAGGGTTAACTTCAGGCCAGCTAGGGCAGAGGCTGCTGGGAGGTGGCCCATATTCTAGGGACATCTAATAGTCCATTGGTTGCTAGGGAAGGGGCTCTATGTTATGGTTATTACAAAGAACAAATTCTTTACAGAGGAAAAATAAATAGAAATAAAAATCTGGCAACTATGGCATTAGAAATGCAGTTTTGAGTGTTTCATTTTGTATTTACATATATTCTTTATTTATAATACCAACAGTAATGGAGCACTTGTTATTGCTCGTCTCTTTTAAAATGATCTAATAAGGAAAGTTTACAGCACAAATTTCTTCTGATGTCAGTGGGCATTGGGATACTTTTGGAAACTTCTAGGGTCTTCTGTATTAATATTTCTATTTGTTTGTGATGTCCCTTTTTGCTTTCTTCCTGTGACTATTTTCTTTTTGGAACTTAATTGAATCAATTATTACAATAAGCTCAATACATCTAGCAATTTTAAATGGTGACATTTTAGCTTATGTTTTATTTATTTAGAGCTTTGTCTGATTTCTAATCTTTTGCAATCAATATTACTTATACATTGGGAGTACTTGAGAAGTAAAGTAGAAATATTTTTTCTCGGGATGAATTTGTTCATTACTTAGACACCTTTTTTCCGGCCCTTAGTTGATAGTCTTTTTTTCTGTTTATAGGCAGACAGAGGAGATATCTACTCTTCCTTTACTCCTTCTCAGACAGCCCATGTCATAGTCCCTGATGAACACGCAGTGAACCAATGACACCGCATCTTGGCAGTGGCCAGAGCATAACACCATTTCCAAAGCACTTGCTGATGTTACTCGAAAGCATTTCAACTAGGGTTCAATTATGTCTAATTCATTGGTGTGACCGCTGGAACGAGAAGCCATGCGGAATTGGGGCTTAGAGGGGCTGTAAATAACCACAAACCAATGGGTATCCATTATGTTCCCAATATACTGAGAAGGTATAGGAGGTGTCAAGAGAAAGAATGAAATCAAAGGGACAGGTAAAGAAAGCCAGGGAAGGGAGTTGAGATGTTAATAGATCATCTTACAGTTGAAGGAATAGAAGGAATGGGGCAAGGGACAAAAACACAGACATGAAAACTGAAGGGGAAAAAAGGGGTGTGGAAAGAAAGGACACTCCAAGGAAGGAGAGCTATTTGAGGACAGAGTCTCCGAAAAGAAGAAACACCTAAGCAGAGAGAAGGAGGAAAGCGGATTAAGGAGCTAGATGGAAAAATAAGGAAAGAAAGAACAGCTTCTTTCTTGGTAAACTCAGCCCATCACAAAGCCATTCTGCTTGCTTTGCTGCTGTTGAATTGCCTATTGAACTGATGGTTAGATCGTTTTCCACCAGATCATAGTATCATGTTTCTTTTTGCCTTCTTTATTACATTAGAAGTTATCTACTTCCTTTCTCTTTTCAACAATGCTTATTTTCAAACATGTTCTTAGTCTGTGATTTCCAGCTTTACCTTTTAATTTTAATATAATTTAGACTCACAAGGAAACTGTTGCAAGTGGTTTTTATGTATCCTTTGCTTAATTTCTCCCAATGATAACATCTTATAGAATCAAATTGTAGTGATGAGAACTGAGTAACTGTCATTGGTTCAATAGTCCATCAAAATGTATACTTAATCAATGTTTCACCAGTTTTTGCATGCAGTTTCTTTTTTTAAAAAATTCAGTGTATAAGTCTGTGGAATTTTATTACACATACACAATCATCTCAATTTGTGATTTCTATCATGTGGTTTTGACCCAGCATGGTCAAAAATAATTTAAAAATCAAAAGAAAAATTTAAAAACATGGATTTTTTTAAGTTCCCACATGCATATTATGTATCTTAGTTGATGCTCAGATACACAATCAGTCCTACATAACCTTCACTTTTATTAATATCATTTATCTGCTTAGTATTTCTCCACTCTTAATTTGTGACCATCTTCCTCCCTCAAAGCAAGTTAAAAGTTATGTTATTTTCCCCAAGCCAAAAAGGGAACATAAGGAGTTTAAGTGACAAAGTAGAAATTTTAGACGGTAAATAAGTAGAAGTTTGGTCTCTGTGCAAATTGGGCATCATTGTGGGGATAAAGGAATCAAACATCCCTGATATAGCACTGAATTCCAGTATGCTGAACATTCACAGTTTTTACCTCCACAGTGTTTTACTTGCTACATAAGCCTATAGATACCAAAGGTCTACCATAGAATTATGTCAATAACATCTAAATCTGTAATGTCATCTCGAGTACAGCATATCCACTTATCTTAGCAATTCAAAATAATAAAATATTTTCTATAAGGCATTAAATTTCTAACTCTAGACACCTTCATTCTGTTCTCTGTCCCACAAATAGTCACATTTACTATTTTCCTTTCAGTACTTGCCTTTGAAAATAGACACAAAATAGGTATGTGTTGTTATTTTCATCCTTCTTACATAAGTGTTAGGTCACTATATAAACTGGGGCATTTCTTCTTGCTTTTTATAGGTGTATACTATCCTTTTCACCTTAAATTAACTTGAGCAATCTTTGAGTAGCTCGAGTAGATCAAATATATCTCAAAAAATGCGAGTGTCAGCAAAGCTCAAGAGAAAGGTCTAACTATGAACGTTGAACTCAAACAAGTCTCCCAGATGGTGAGGGACAAAGTAACTCTGAGGCTGGGGCCAGGAAGGGTAAAGCAGAGGTCAATGTAAGGAGTCCACTTCTAGGAAGATAGATTTTTTTTAAAAATCAAAGAGAACATCAACTGAACTATTTAGGAGAATGGGGTCATAACTGGGAAGAGAACTAGCATTGGAGAGTCAGCCAACAATGAAAGCTGGCGGAAGTCTGAAATGACTGACAGCTGGCACTTGTGTGGGGGAAATAAGAAGGAACATCATTAAAGTATCTTGGCCCAGTTGAAAGACAGATCCCATTTCAGAGTGATGGCATTCCACAAATGTGCATATTTTTGAGACAGACTTTTTATGGTAAGTTTATTCAGATTTGAATTTCCACTACTTTCATATTTTTATAATATGATTGGTAGATTTATTCAGCTTTGTATTCTTGGCTTCTTTTTTAACCTTTTTTTCTGAATAATTATTTATTTATTGTCAAAGTGATGTACAGAGGGGTTACAGTTTCATACGTAAGCTCCTTTTATACTAGTTCATTTCTGTTTGTTTTTTGTTAACTACCCACTTTTATGATTATTTTAAAATAAAAAAGTATTTAGAGTTTATTCTATAAGTTACTTTTCAGTATATATTTTGTTAACACAAACATTAACCTGTTTAAGGTATACCCAGTCAGGGATCACAGCCAAAGATCAGTTGTTTCCTTTTATCCCTTTTTTATTTTTTTGCCAGTCCTGAGGTTGGGCTCAGGCCCTGAGCACTGTCCTTGGCTTCTTTTTGCTCAAGGCTAGTATTCTACCACTTGAGCCACCATACCACTTCTAGCCTTTTCTGTGTATGTGGTGCTGAGGAATTGAACCCAGGGCTTCATGCATGCAAGGCAACCACTCTACCGCTAAGCCATATTACCAGACCTATATCCTAATTTTCAGAGAGAGAAATATTTTCTTTTATCCTAATTTAGAGAGAGGTGGATATTTTCCAGCTGGAATTTGAAAGACCCCAAGTAATAATAACATTAAAACTAAACTCAATCATATAATCTCTAAACATGCATGCTGATTTTAAGCAACCTCAACTATTTCCAAGTCCAAAAATTCCCTAGAAAGGCAGCTAAAATCCATTGATGTTTTTTGGGTAGGTTTCATGTATCCAATACAAGGTAACAAACCAAAAGGGCTCCTCCCACTCACAGACTCATTCCACTCCATCCCTACTCCATCTCTACCATCAGAAGTAACCATGGCTGCTTCATGAAGAGCCTTTCCAAAGAACAACTAACTGCATAACTATTCTCTAAACCTGAATTCAAATATTGATAGCTGACAATTTATTCTCCCTGGAACAGGAGGCTAGATATCTGCCACAAATATGTTAATAGGGCCACGATCCCTCTCAGAGTGAGAGAAGTCCTCCCTTATCTCATTCTAGCTCCTGGCAGTGGTCATCAAACCCTGGCTGATATTCCTAAACTTGCAGTGACATCACAGTAATCTTTGCTTCTGTCGCTGCAAGGTGTCCGTCCTGTGAGTCTGCTTACGCTGATGCTTTCTTCTTAACTCAGGACCTCATGCTTTCTAGAAAGGTGCTCTACTACTTGAGCTATGCTTCCTGATACTTTATTTTTGTTGTTGTTGATCATGGGGCTTGAACTCAGAGTTTGGGCGCTGTTCCTGAGCCTTTCTGTCAAGGCTAACACTCTACCACTTTGGGCCATAGCACCACTTCTAGTTTTCTGGGGGTTAATTGGAGATGAGTCTCATTGACTTTCCTAACTGGGCTGGCTTCAAACTGCAATCCTCAGGTCTCAGCCTCCTGAGTAGCTGAAATTACAGGCATGAGCACCGGTTCCCAGCTCGTTTCTTGTAAGGAAGAACATTAGTGTGAACATCTGATAGCCCACCATCACAACCTCATCTTAACTTGACCTAATCTGCAGAGAATTTGTTTCCAAGCAATGCCACGCTTACAGGATGGAGGGTGGGATTTCAGCATGTCTTTTGGGGGACACAATTCGAATTATAAGAAAGTCTCAAGGAAGAGGGGATTTCCCAGAAGAAAATAATTTCCAGCTAGAAAGAAATATTAAGCACCTTAGATTCCTGAGAATTGAAGGAATACCTTAATAGAATTCCTAAGTAGCATAAATTACAATGTTGGAATGGAAGTGGGAAGAAGTTGCCTTCTGCCTCTAATAGACTTGAAGTAGGATGGAGTATGAATACTAAGAATCAGAGTGCAAGCGTGGTTAAGAAATCAATATTGGACCAAAGAGACTGACCAGCTTCTCCATCACTCCCTGGTTTGGGAAGTGACCCACATTGTGGGGAGGCTCCATACCTTATATTCTTTCTGCTAACTGGGGAATGAGAATAATACCACACACTTATTAATATTAAACACATCTAAATATGGCCCCTAAAGTACTGCTTTATGTGATGAGACATGGATTTAAAAATTTGAACATGCTTAATTGGGGGTAACTTATGAAGTATGGGTATTTGGTGATTGGAAGAGGAGAATAAAAGGAAAATACGTGATTTTTGCTGGGTATCCGATACTGTTTTTACAGAAACGATATGATCTAGGAAATTTGTAAGATTCTAAGAAAAGATCCAGCTGATGTAAACAGGCCATGTGTAATTACCTAGTGAGGTATCCTCATGGTTTGCACTTAGGCAGCTGTATTTATATAAAATTGTATCACATTGTACCTTTCTAGCTCTTCTTTTTTGGTGTGGGTTATATTGCAGTTTTTGTTTCCAATGTGCTTAGTGCCCAGAGGGAAATAACAAGTCTCTGGGTTTGACCTTGCAAATTTCTAATTAAATGACAGTAATTATCAGGCTGCTATTAACTGTGAAATATCCAAGGCTTGCATTCCACCCCAGAGAATTTGCCTGAGCTTCATTTTCACACATGCATAAATACACTTTTTTTATTTAGCTTCAGCTATGATTGTGTATGTACATATGCATTTAAATTGAGATGCTGTCAAAAATACATTTTGACTTCATGGTGCAAATTTAGTCTCATACAAATTCCTACCGAGGCCTATCTCTTGGACTGATGAAGAACCCAGAGGAGCTAAAGCTAATCTCTGAAGATATTTTGTATGAAAGTTGCAACCACAGTGTTGTTGTCTCCAGGGTATTTGACCTCAGCTGCTGTGCTGTGGCATAGACTGTCCAAGATGGCAGCTAAGCTAACTGTGTCACTAACCACAGTACAAAAGAAGTACTACCCAGCTGCTGGGGTGGGAGAGAGTGAATCTCTCTAGAGTCCACACCAGCCACATCTTTGTTGCCTTCAAGACTATGGCTGAATTCTCTCTTTTTTTTTTTAACCAGTCCCTACCAAATATTTGCCTCTTTTTCTAGGAAAATTTTTATCATTAATAATTGATTTTAATTGGATAAAAAACATAAAGCTTCTACATATTAATGGTGTGACATAAGGTTTTAATGCATATATGCATTATTCAATGTGTAAATTGTGTTAATATATGTCTCCTCAGACATTTACCATTTTTTTCTGGTGAAAACATTCAAAATGCTTACTTCCATCTTTTTTTTAATTGTAAGAGAGCACTTGCAATGATTCAACAACAAACAAATGAACAATCTTTGGATCAAGCAGGGGCTGGTCAAGTGCCATTTAATTTCTATGGTTTTCTGTTACTTTATTCGCAAGAAGCTAATAATAGCAGGTATAATTGAAGTTATGTATGCTATCAATTAAATATAGAGCAATGTACCTGAGCAACACCACCCAATTATAACTGTATTCCCCACCTCACATTTCTCATACTATATCATTTTATATTAAATTGATGAGAGAAACCACTTAAGTAATTATTTTTACCTCATTTTTCAAAAATTAGGAATTATTTGGGTAGCTTGCATTGGAAACATTTGTCCAGTCTTGGGATTAAAAAAAAATAAAATGGTTTGAATAATTTTGTCCTATCCCATTGCTGAGCTACAATAGTCTTATAGATAAGGCAATCTCCTAAATATGCAGATGTAGATTGGCTCTAAACTTGATAGGAATCAGCAATAACATTTGCCTAAACATGTGAATAAATGATATGTTAATTTTCTTAAATTTGCTGAATGGAACTTTGTACAAATTTCACTTTTGGCTTTTACTAGAAATTTGCCTCCATTTTCCTCTGCTATATGGGCTTATTTGTGTGTGTGTGTGTGTGTGTGTGTGTGTGTGTGTGTGTGTTCCTTGCACTCTTTAGATTTTCCCCTAAAGGCTGCTGCTCTATCACTTGAGCCACAGCTCTATTTCTGGCTTTGTGCTGGTTAACTAGATAAGAGTCTCATGGATTCTTCTGCCTGGATTATCTTCAGCCTGTGATCCTCAGATCTCAGCCTCCTGATTAGCTAGGATTACAGGTGTGATCTACCAGCACCTGTCTGATAGTTGAGTTTTTAAAAAATCTATTATGCTTATGTTACTTCCGTTGAACTACATAGAGAAAAACATTTGAAAGGACTATATATTTGAAGTGTACCCCTTACTCTGTCTTGATTTAGTATACTAGTCCCATCTGGATAATTTAAACATTCATGAGAGAGTGGCTTCTAGAGACCTGGAAGACATAATGAGGGGTGAACTCCATGTAGAAGGTGAACTTGAGGTCAGGGTTAGATGCATAAGAAATGGCTAATCAGTACACCTGAGACTCATAATTGCCCTTGTCACTTCATTGGTTCCTAATTTGACTATTTTATCCTTCATAAATGTTCTAAAATAATTCTGTATTTTAAGGGGAAAAGCACTCTGTTCTATTATTACTGAGTAGTGAATCAAAAATGGATAATTATACTCTGTAATATCAGGCATAATAATAAATCAGGTGATACATTGGAAATTTATTTTTAATTTGAGATTGGTTATGGAGCATCCAGGTCCCCCCAAATCTATGCGTTATAACCCCATTCAAATTGTATGAGTAGAAAGCCTCAGGAAGACCTCTTGCTAAGATTAACTGTCCTAGATGCATTGTTTGCTTATCTGTTAGGTTTTATCTTTATGTATGTAACTGTAACCCCTCTGTACATCACCTTGACAAATTGTACACACACGCACGCACACGCACCCACACACACACACACACACACACTACCCCTTTGATGCTAATGGTTGTGGCCAGCTATAAAGTTTTGATGCATTATCAAAATCAGAACTACTTTTTCTACTGCCACTGTGTCCTTACAATCCCACCTACCCTTCTGGGTAACTTTGCTCTCTCTCTCAAATGGATCAAATTGTTTGCATGGCTAGTAGATGACTGGATTACCATCCAGGAAGGATAGATTCTTCTTGATCAACTTTATTCACATAAACCTACAGGATTAGATTTGAGACAACAGTCATGTGACTTTATTACCCCTTCCACACACTGGCATAAGAAATTTGACTTACCCATCAAATGATTTTATCCACAGGATAACAGTAATAGAAATGGAAATAAGAAGTCATAAGTAGCTTGTCAAGCAATGGTCAATCAGTCAGACTCTCTACCTATATCTTTATCTATGTCTATGTGTCTCTCTCACACATATGCGCGCGCGCGCACACACACACACACACACACACACACAGATGTTGGTTGGAAAGCATTGGTTGTACTAGGATAACTTAGTAATGACTTAGTCCTACCTGCATGGCTTTAGTGATCTTCCTAACTACTGCTCAGGTCCTTGTCATCTTGCTACCAGCGTGTGCTACTTACTACCCTAACAATCTTACTTTGTCCCCAAAATGTCAAGCTGATTGCTGCTTCAGAGCCCTTAGCCCTGATCTAGAATGTTCTCATTTCCATAGAATTCCACATTTCCATATGACTCATTCTTCCTCATTACTTGTATCTAAGTTCAGAAGTCTTCCCAATGTATTTTTTTCTTACTTCTGACATTCTTCATCCCACACCTTGGGATCTTTGCCTTCATAGTGCTCGTCCTTCTTTGAAGATTTGTTTTCTTTTTCATTGTAACCCATTCTAACATAAGCTCTGTGAGAGTGGAGAAAATGTCATGCTGTCCTGTTCACCATTGAATCCTTAAGCCAGGACACAAAGCATGTAGTTCAGGCCCAAGGACTATTTGCTGAATGTAATTATTAATGTAAACTTCAAAATGAGATACGTAATCAACTCAGTGTACAAAAATACATCTAGTATTTTGAAAAATAAAGAAAAAAGTTATAGTAATAATTAACATAACACCTAATACAAAAATATTTTACCTAAATTACAATATTTCATTGTTACACAAGCTCTATGACAGCACTCATAAATAAATAAATATGCAAGAGAGATTTGAACTAGTGCCTGTTTTATGATAAAACCATATTATTAGCCATTATATACAAATTCAGAAAGAAACCCATAATGCTATGGGAAACCCAAAGACAAGTTCCCCTACCTAGTACTGTTTCCCCTAGCCATTTGAAAAGGCTCTTCAGCAGTGTGCATTCTCTTTGGTATTTGCATAATTAAATAGGATTTTGTTAGCAGTGGAAAGGTCTATAAAGAAATTTATTGGCCCACAAAAGTTGAACAGATTAGAGATAAGGCTTTAAAAGAATTTCAGTGTGGTCAGGTGCTGGTGGCTCAGGCCTGTAATCCTAGCCTATTCAGGAGGCCGAGATCTGAGGATAGTGGTTCCAAGCCAGATTGAGCAGGAAAGTCCATGAGACCTATCTCTAATCAAACACACAAAAATGGAAGTGGAGCTGTGGTTCAAGTGGTATAAAGCCAGCTTTGATTGAAAAAGCTAAGGAATAGAACCTAGGCCTTGAGTTTAAACCCCAGTGGCAATACACACATACACACATGCGCGCGCGCGTGCACACACACACACACACACATAAATGAAGAAAGAAAGGAAAGGAAGAGGGGAAGAGGGGAAGGAGGGAAGGAGGGAATGGGAGGGAGGGACGGAGGATGGATTAACTAAGGGAGGGAGGGAAGGAGGGAGACAGAAAAAGAAAAATGAAGGAAGGAAAAGAAGAGAAAAGGAAAGGAAAAGGAAGGAAGGAGAGTGAATCTAATATTCAAATCATGTCACCCAGATGTAGTTTGTTCTTTGTAAACTTTCACAAGCCAATCCCTTGGTGGTACCCTGGTGGGCTGGAAATTCCACAGCTCCAGAAATTATAGATTCTGTCTCATGTCAGTGGGAAGGAACAGGTGTGTTCTAGAAGGCAAGGATACTGTAAGCTTAGATAGCATTTCTGTGCAAATTAGAAAAAAGTTACCCTTTGTCCTCAAGGAAATTTTCAAAGTAGGTTAGTGTGATTTATTTATCAGAAACAATTATTGAGACATGCATAAAGCACTCAGCACATTTGTACAAATATTACTGAAAACCATAGAGCATGTACATTTTCATCACAAAAATTTACTATAAAATGGTTATATGTTATCATTTAAAAAACGATTTTCCCTTTACAAATTATGACATTTTCAAAGCTGACTGTATACATGAAAGTATGACTCAAGAGTTAGAGCACTTGCCTAGTAAGGATGAGCCCTAATTTCAAACTCCAGTATTGCCAATAAATAAAGCTAACTTGTACCAACAGTTGAGTGGAAGATGTCTTTCTACTATCTTTCTACAAGTGGGTGCATTAAGAAGCTTTCATCTAAGAATGAATACATTTTAATTAACTAATTTAAATGGATTTTATTTAAATTTCTGTTAATTTTGAGAATCCAAGGTACTACCAACTAAATTGAATGTATCATGAATCCTTTTAGTAAAATAATTTGCAAGTCTTTTTATATAAGCATTACCATGATTATTTGAATACATCCACAAAAAAGACATTTTTGCAAATAAAATCTATGCATAAGTTTTATTTTTTCATGTAAAATGACTCTCTCCATATTATGTTATTCTGTTCCCTGGTAAATTTCAGATTTACAGTTTAAACTGTTAAAGTCATTTTTGTTCATTGCAATCTTCCAAATTACATTTTAAAGTCTAGTTCTGCATCATAGAAGGTGCAGTCATGGGGTTTACATTTGAATTTAAATTTTTTTTGTTCTGGGGAAGTCAATGTTAATCCTAAAAAAATCATTTGAATTTTATTTCACTTGCTTATATATTTTAAAACAGCACCTCATTTTCCTTCAAATAATGTACTTCTTTTGGTGCTTGCAAGTGCAGTATGTGTGCTTAAGTTTCACTGTTCATTGTGTTATTTTATAACACTAATGTTTCTTAAAACAGCACAACAAAATTCATTGAAAACACATAGATTTGAAAGTAGAACAGTTTTACCTTCCTTACTTAGAATCCCGTGTTAATTTTTCTCATTCCTTAACCCTTTCTAACCTTCGGAATTCAAAGCATGACAGATAGTTAGACATAGTCTTTACTTTTATGATCCCAAACACTTTCTAAGAAAGTTTAGTTTATCTCCTCCTGGACGACAGAAGGTCAATCCACATGCCCTATGTCAGTCCCACTGAGCAATGAGATGTTATGGCCTAGTATTGGAAGCCGATGGGAGAGTAGGAGAGCTATAGAATCAGCCTCAACTGTTCCCATAGAAAACATGTTGTAGCACAGCTTTAGTAGCGGCCACATTGGCCCACCACATGCTTGTTTCTGTCACATCAGCTGTTGTGGAGAACCATGTCTTCTCACTTTGAGTTCAGGGTAGTATGCATGAGTCTTCCATTTCTGTAAACTTGTGTCTGGAACATTTTGGGGGATTTCTCTGGAAAATTCTATTCTTATGCTGAATTTCCCTGAAGAAAAGCATCCTAGCATTTCTCTAAAAATTATTCAAATCTATATTGATACCTATTGATCAATTAATAGACTGATTGATCGGTAGATTGATGTATGTCATCTACATTGGAGTTGACAAATTTATCATAAAATATGAAAAATTGTCAAGTTAATGAAGGTATTGTACCAAGGCTGATATTTTATCAACCTTTGAGATGTAATGTGTAGGGCACAACCTGAGAATCTGTATGAGGCACTAGTGATACAAGTACAAAACACATTCTAGTCCTTCCTATATTTAGCCCTAAGTAGGAGGACTTGGGACCTGTGTCTTCATTAGTCACTGTGAGTAGAGCACAGACTTTGTCATTGGCTGTCCCTCTACTGTCAGCTCTTGGGGTCAAAGTCAGTTTCTGTATAAGTTTCCTGGCCAGGAGTAAAGGAATTATTTTCTTTTCAGAAAGGTCATGCAGAAATGCCAACTGACCACAAAACTGTAAGGAGGAGTTATACTCATCAACAGAAAGAAAAATCATATTTTTGTCACATTCTCCTGCCTGAAGGTAAATATCTTCATGCCCTGCATATGGTTGCACTGATTCCAGCCCTATTTCTTACTTCCCTAGGCTTTGAGTCATGTGTATTTTGGTACTTTATTGTTGCTTCTCCTATGAAAGACATGTAGGATAAAGCTACCCTGTATATTGAACACATGGTCCATCAAATGGCAGTCCTTGGTGTGTGAATCAGCAAGAATACATCGCTTTAAAAAATCAAATGGGGCATAAAATTCCATTGTGTATATGTACCACATTTTCCTGATCCATTCGTCTACTGAGGGGCAACTGGGTTGGTTCCAGATTCTAGAGCTATGACAAATTGTGCTGCGATGAACATTGTTGTGCTGGTGGCATTACTGTGATTTTGTTTGTGGTCTTTTGGATAGATACCCAAAAGTGGGGCTGCTGGGTCATAGGGGAGTTCTATATTTATCCTTCTGAGGAATCTCCATACTGCTTGCCAGAGTGCTGAACCAGTTTGCATTCCCATGAACAATGAAGTAGCATTCCCTTTTGGCCACATCCCCTCCAACAATTGTTATTGTTAGTTTTCTTGATATATGACATTCTTCCTGGGGTGAGATGGAATCTCAATGTTGTTTTGATTTGCATTTCTTTTATGGCCAGTGATGTAGAGCATTTTATGCCTCTATCAGAAAGAATGACATTGTCCCATTTGTAAGGAAATGGAAGGACTTGGAAAAAATTCTACAAAGTGAAGTGAGCCAGACCCAAAGAAACATGGACTCTATGGGCTCCCATATTGGGAATAATTACTACAGGTTTAGGCAACTCATAGCAGAGCATCACAGGGCCCAATAGCTATACCCTTATGAACACCTAAGATGATGCTAAGTGAAATGAACTCCATGTTATGGAGACAATTGTTATATCACAGTTGTAACTACTTTCAACGTCCCATGTGTATCTGTAGCTCCTACTATTGATGATGTTCTTGTATCACCTTCCTGTGGTTGTATCTACACTATCTCTGTAATCTTATCTGAGTATATTGGAAACCATGTATACTGGTATTGGAACTAGGAAATTGAAAGGGAATACCAAAATTGAGAGACACAGGGTAAAAAAAGACAAACAACTACAATAGCAATACTTGCAAAACTGTTTGGTGTAAGTGAACTGAACAACTCAGGGGGAGAAAGGGTAAGGGGGAGGGGGGGGGTATGAGGGACAAGGTAACAAACAGTACAAGAAATGTATCCAATGCCTAATGTATGAAACTGTAACCTCTCTGTACATCAGTTTGATAATAAAAATTTGAAAAAATAAATAAATAAATTATACTTAAATTATAAAAAAAGAAAAAAAGTCAAATGGGAATGCCTGTTCCTGTCCTTAGAGGAGGTGATCATGTGTTCAGATATGCCTTTGTTTCGGGAACTTTTCCCTTCAAGGAATTGCTGCCTCTTTATAGCAAAATCATGCCACCAACGTATCATTCCTGTCACTTTCTCTATCCCTTCCACTCTTTCCTCTTGTTTGGAATATCTTCCAAATCATTGTCAATCACAGGTGCAGATAAGCATGACTGGAAATTTTAAAAAGAATACATCACTCTACTACACACATGAGATCATAATTTGTGCTGGCTACTAGTCAATGAGTGAACCACTGTTTTACTTATCAAAGTGCTTCCCTTGTGAGCATTTTTAAGAAGTATTTTATATTGGGAATCTTTCTGTTTCCCTCCCCCCACCCCAGCGATAAGGATAAAGTCAGGGCTTCGTCCATGCTAGGCAAGTGCTCCATTTGTTTTAAAAAGTCTCAAAGTTCTTTGTGAATCTGTGACCCAGGCTGAGCGAAGCTCTCAGTGCCCCCTTCATCGTGAAGATGAGATGTGTCCATCCTCAGATAACAAATAGCCCTTGGCTGCTGCAGGGTATGCTCTGGTTGAGCCTGGGGTTTGGGATGGCAATACACATCCCCTTTATGCTATGAACATGATAACATTAAGAGAGAAAAAGAACAAAACATATTATGAAAAATCATCGTTTAGACATTACAAAGCCTTCTTTTTCTGATATAAAGGAATTCTATTAGTGGAAAATTATGTAATATTATCCCCTGGAAATCATTGCTGATCAGATCCCCAACTTTTTTTTTTTATAAGAAGTTAGTTCATCTCCTCCTGGAAGACAGAAGGTCAATCCACATGCCTTCTGTCAATCCCACTGAGCAATGTGCTGTGATGACTTCCTACCAGAAGCTGATAGAAAAGGAGGAGAGCTATCGAATTAGCAAACTCCACTGATTCCACAGAAAATTTGTCAACCAGTTTAAATATCTGCTCCCGTGGCTAAGCATGTGTTTGTTTCTGTCGGGTCAGCTGGTACGCAGAAACATGGCGTCTTCTCACTTTGAGCTCAGGATGATTTACAGGGGTCTTCCATTTCTATGCACTTGTGTCTGCATCATCTTTGGGGCTTTTCTGGGACAGGAAAATGGGTTTGGAATTGAACTAAAGGTGAAATCCCATGCTATCAAACCCTAGTGATTCATCTCTCATATTTCTCTGAAACATGCATTTCTCAATTCACATTATTATTGTTGCTATAATAGTTGTTTGTTATTTGCAGTGCTGGAGATAGAACCAGGACATTGTGCATGGTAGTCAAGCATACATGCCTGAGCTACAGCCCTAGCCTTCAAGTTAACTTACTATTCTTATACCATATGCGTAGCCTTATAAAAAGAAATCACTGGACTTCCTTACATAGTTCTATACACAAACTTCCAACTATCTTTGAATCTGACAAATCAAATCATTTTAATGAAGCACAGCAAACAGCTCATGTTGAAACAGCTGTAAGCACAATATGCAAATCGTGTTTACTGGTAGCTTATGCTCCAGAGAAATAATCTTTATATGACTGCTTTATTATTTACAGTAGTTTTGAAATTTAATTTTTGTCAACATTGACAGATGCCATCCATGTGAATACTTAGATTATTATATATGGGAAAGGCTAACCATATGCAGAGATCTTGTGTCTGTGAGCTGATAATGTGGGTTGACAAATGGGTTGAACAATATCCAGGCATTTCTGAGCAGTCGGGGAAATTCACCTGAGGTCTGGATAGTGGAGAAGAGGCAGGCCAAAGGAATATGAATGAGGGAAGAAGAAAGCAAGGGCTCTGGAGAGGCTTGCATATAATGGAAGCATGACAGAGGATGATTAATTATATTTCAAAGCCAGATAATTCCCAGAGAATATGTGTGTGATTAAAAAAAGTTTCTAACCTTTCCAGTTGTAATTAAATGAGGGACTCACTAATCTAAGCTGAGAAAAACCTATTTTGTTCCATAACTGTACTAACACAATATTGAAATGGTTTATTTTCACTGTGGATTTTCATGGCTACAGTTGTGAATAGAGCAGACCTGAAATACCAGGGGATAAAGGGGTTCACCCCAGTGCTGTGAAATCCCTTCCTTAGAAATGATCAGAATAATTAAATAAAATTACAGTGGCTTCGAAATTTTCCCTGCCCTGAAATACCTCAGGATGTATCCTCAGATGAAAAGGAAATAGAACTAATTTCTAACCTATACTAATTCATGTTGATTTATATCTTTCACCATATGTGTTTATAAGATTGCTTGGGGTTTTCAGAATGCCTGGCCCTTTCTCTTGCTAGCTAAAATGGTCTGGGTATTTCCTCTTTATCTTAGAATTTCCCTTTCAGTCCAGGAAAGGCAACAAGATATCAAAAAATATATTTAAAACTTTATAGAGGTGGTTTGAGTGCATGGTATCTTCATTACTGTCGCATTTTAAAATAAATAGTTATTAACCATTCTGTGAGGTACTGGTCCTGAATTAGGTCCTGGAGATTCAGTGTCTACAGAAGTATCTGGCAGTTAGGCACTGGTGGTCCACACCTGGAAGTCTAGCAAGTTTGAAGGCTGAGATCTGAAGGTCATGGTTCTAATCCATACATCTAGAAAAGTCTATTAGACGCTTATCTCCAATTAACCGGTAATATGCCACAAGTGGTAGTACCAGTTGTGAGCAAAAAAGTCCAGCAAGAATGCAAAGGCCTGAGAACAAGCTTCCATACTGGCACACCAAAAAATAGTGTCCTGCTTATGTTAGATTTCAGTAGATATGCAGAGGGCAAATCAGGGAAGCAGCGCTATGTGACAACATTTCAGTGCAGTGGCTTTGATCACTTCTTCTTGGTGCATTTCTCTAAAATATGGAGAAAAAGAAGACAGTAATATTCATGAGTGAGTATTTTGCAAGTGTTTTGATTGATAGAAATGTTTCCTGCTGCATCATTTCTGATTTATATTTCTGATTTATATATATATATATATATATATATATATATATATTTGATTCATTCTGGTATGATGGTAAAATGTGAGTGACCCAAACCTCACTTAATATTGAAACTATCTGTATGTCAGCCTAAATACATTTTTAATTGGAGGGACAACAATTTGATGATGAGTTATAGAAAGGGAGGGCTATAAAAATGTTGAAAAGGATGACTATGTTAGATATTGGGGGAGGGGGTGTTAGATCTTTTGTCCTGTTAAATCTCTACAGAATTAGAGAATTCCCCCAAGGAAAATGCCATTGGTTGAGCTCCTACCTCAGGCTCTTGTTACACCAAGATTGCTTTCTCGGTGGGGCCAGAGGTCAGCTATAGCTCCATTCTTCAATGCCTTCCCTTCCAGAATCCAGGCTGAAAGACTAACTGGTAAGCACAACATTGCCAGTCATTGCAGCAGGAGGGGAAAAGTCCTACTGGGCCCCATGTAGGCTCCTAGGGCCCCATGTTTCATTGGTCAAAGCCAGTTACATGGCTGAGTCAACAAGGGAGAGATATGTACTTGTGTGGTACCGAGAAATCAAATTGGAAATATTTGATTGTTTTTTTTATAGTGGGGTTGTTGAGACACTGGCTGATGACATAGCCCAAGTTGGCCTCATCCTCATGATCCCCTCACCTCAGCCTCCAGAGCTCTGGGACTATAGGCATGTTCTCACCACACAAGAAATGGAATATTTACCACAAGCAATTGTGCAAATTCTTCCTCAATGTGTAAGGAATGCCTTTGTGAAGGGTGTTGATGGTCTCTAGGATTATAAAATCCCTGAGGGATCGTTGAGGGGTGGAAAGCACTTTGTTCATCTGAAGGTTAGGTCCCCTTTAACATACATAATGCCCAGAACATATGAGATGCTCAAACATTATTGATTACCCTGTCAGCTATTTTATTTAGAGAGCCCAGTACAAAAAGAAAATGAGGCAGAGAGAATAGTTGATAAATCAAATGTCTTCTAAGAGTATCTGTATCAGACTAATTCCCAGAAGTACTAAAACCTGAAACTTCTTTTTCTGTGACCTTTCTCTGGGTCTGTCACTATATGTTTTTGGATCCTTCATAGTGTTTTGTGTTTCCTTTGTTCTTTTTTGTTTCTTTTGGGTTTGCCACTGAAAATTGAATTTGAGACCCTGATTTTCCTTCGAGTCATCTACCTCTTGAGCCACATCTCCAGTCTCTTTGCAAATAGTTGTCTTTCAGAGCCTCCTACTTTTGCCTAACTTCAAACCATGATCTTCCTTTTGTCTCTGCCTCCAGAGTAGCTGTGATTACAGGCATGCGCTACCATATCTGGCATTTTCATTTTCTATTTAATTCTGTCATCTCCGCTTCCCTGTTTCATTCACAGAAATAATTAGTGATGAATACAAACCTGGACAGGTGCCTGGGAACAAGCGAATTGATCTCTCACCCCTTCCACATGCCTGTAACCCAAGGGGTTGTAATATACTTGGTATCAACATGATAGCCACAGACCCTTCCTGGGTTCCTTTGCAACCACACATGCACACCGTGTCACCTCTAGGAGAGAGTATGGAAGAGTAAACTTCATCTATTGGTTATATAGTGGATATTGTCAGCCAATTTGTCATTCAGATAGAAATTGACACATTCTACCAGAAGCACAGGCATAGACATGTTAGGCTGGCTTAGCCCTTTTTGTGCCCAGGCTTTTGAAATGTGCATATATTCCTCTCTGGGTAACAAAATTACCTCTTAGATAATTGAACTTTATGGAAAATATACTACATTCTCAGATTTGACTACTGCAAGTTAAAGCATTATACTGGGGTTCAAGCACAGGGTCTCATGCTTACTCAGCTTGCTTACTCAGTTGTTACTCTACCACTTGATCCATGCTTCCAGCAGGAATTTTTGCCAGTTATTTTGGAGTCTAGGAGACTTTGAACTACAGTCCTCCACAGCTATCAATCCACCAACACCCAGCAAAAAATCATTTCAAAACTATCTTTACTGAGCATATTCAGCTTATTTTCCTAAAATAACACAATAGAACAACCATTTACATCCCACTGATATTACATCAGGTATTGTGAAGAAATCCAGGTATGATTTAAAGTGTGCGGGACGATGTTTGTAGGTCACATGCACACATTACATCCTTTACTATAAGAGACTTGAACCTACTCAGATTTGGGTATGGGATGGGGTGGGAGGAGTAGATATTGGATTCAGTTCCCTTAGGATAGCCAAGGATGACTTTATCTGAATTCCTCTCAGTCATTTCATCTGTCAATTGAAGACTCTAAATTTTAAAGGGGATAATATTGACAGACATTTATTTATAGAATCATAAACCATTGAAGGCTAATGTTTGAAGTCATCAAGTTTGACTGTGTTAACTTACTGTCAAGGAGCTGAATCCATACAAACAGGGGTGTCTGAGACCATCCAGCAGTATTCCCACAGTGTTGACGAGGGTCCATCTACCTTGACTATCCATTGAATGCTATAATGCATTTCTTCTATTTTTCTTCTGCCCTGAGTGCCAGTTCGCACTTTTTTTTTCCAGTTTCCATTAGGAATTGTATGAGAGGATAAATACCTTTCTTCAATTGTTTAAGAAATGTATTTTACATGAAAACTAGTTCTTTCCTTGTAATTACTTAAGAGATTTGAAGCTAATCTATTCTAAGTAGCTTATTTGCCTGAGAATTTATTGACTTTAAATCTTTTCAATGATGGTATTCAACAAGTAGGATGCATCTGAAATGTACCTCCTAATAAATGGATCTTGATATTTACATTCATAGCTAGAAATAGAATTTGTAAGACTAACAAATACACACTTTTAAAGGAATTAGTCTAATACAAATACTCTAAGAAGACATTTGATTTATCAACTATTCTCTCTGTGTCTCTGTCTCTGTCTCCATCTCACTGTTTCTCTAATGGTATTGGGGTTTGAATTCAGAACCTGGTATTTGCTTAGCTTATCTATTTAGCTGGAGCTCTACCACTTAAGCCATGATTCAAGCCCGGCTCTTTGCCAGTTATTGTAGAGGTGGAGTCTCACAGGCATTTCTACCCAGTCTGGTTTTGAATTATGATATTCCATATCTCAGTCTCCTGAGTTGCTAGGATTACAGGCATGCACCACTGGTGTCTAGAAATTATTCTTTATTTTCTTCCTTTATGTCTTTTCCTCAATGTGTCCCTCTCAGAAAGTATTCAGAGCATCATAAGTCCTACTAAGAATATTGAAGGTAAAATTTAGCTCATTTAAGGACATATAGAACTGTTTAGTCCCATCAAGAGATTTACTACATTGTGATATGACTTTCTATACTAGTCAAATCCAATTTACTTTGTATAGTTAAAAATATTTTCACTGTCTTCTTTTGAGATTTTATTTTAATTATCTCTAAGTAGTTAAACAATGGGGTTTCATTTTCATTTAATTTCATTTTAATTATCTTTAAATAGTTGTACAAAGGGGTTTCAATTCAACATGTCAGTTTGTGCATACAGTGCATTTTGACCCATTTCACCCTTTCCATCATTCTCTCCATCTCTTCCAACCCCATATGAATATAACTAAATTCACTTTATTCTGCTTTCTCCCTTAGAGAAGTGGAATCATTTTTGATTCAGCATCCTCAAAAATAGAATGAGAAATATCTACTTTTTTTTCTCTGAAGTTCAAAAGAGATGTTTCAATATTAGAAGGATTAAATCTTTCATTCCAGTTTAGTATTCCAAAGATAGAAGAAACTAGCTAAGCCTTGGTTTGGATCTAATATATCCTACTGAGCCGTTTAAAGTCTTCATTACCATAAAAATAATTGGTTATTCTCATAGTAGCACTACAGTGGTTGTTAGCTTTGATAGGCAAAGTAATGAGAATACTACTGCAACAATGTTGCTTCTAAAATGATTATTTTTTTACCTGAATATTTCAGATGCAGTTTGAATACAGTGTGTATTGTGTGTGCGTGTGCATGTATGTGTGTGTGTGACAGAGCTAAACAAATTCTTCAATTGTTACAATTTAACCATATGTTTGTCATTTGAAATGGGAGATGGATGCAATCATTAATCCAGCACTGTATCTTTCCCCAGTAAAAATTCAAATCGCTCAAGAGCTAGTACAAGTCATACAAATGAACACTAAAATAATGTTTTGTGAGGTTTGGGTTTTTTTTTGTTTTGTTTTGTTTTGCTTCCTTACTGCTCTGCTAATTTGGGTTGGGTATATGGCCACAGGCCAGTGTCTTTGTATCATTCACTGTAAATTGAATGGTCCTATGCTGTATGTGGAATAACCGGTCCTAAATCTTCAAACTCACTCATTGCCCTCCCAGGCTCGGCTCTGAGCTGTCAGTGATGATCTGAGGGACCAGGCTCTGTGCCAGTTGGGTCATGAAGAAGTCAAAGGGGAGACTGGCTGCTGTTGGTAAGGGAGAAACGGGGTGGAGGGAGAACTCTTGCTTTGGGTCTCTGCAATGACTTCTGTAGCAGTCTTCTTACCCACTCCATGATTCCAGATCCTTACAAATAGAACCCTATGCTTTCTGGAGCTCTACCTTCTGCTGCCAGACTCTAAGGCCCTTGAGAGGCTACTTTCTCCTGCTTTCTTTCTGTCTTGGGTTAGGGTTAGGGACTGGGGCAGGGAGTCCCTGCTACTGTGGAAGCTTCCTCTCCCCTCTCTCACCATCTTTCTGATGAAAATCATGCCCCATTTAAGAATTCTTGGCAGTACAGACCTGGACTTTTAGGTTGCTCCAAGGGAAAGGGTCTTGAGCAGAGAACTGTGGACCTTAGGAGTCCTCTGAGGAGTTGAAAACATGATCTTTCTCATTCTCTGTCCATGTTCATCCAGTTTGATAACACTACACCTTGCCCAGGGGATCAAGAGAAGCACAAAATGCTGCTGGAGAAGGCCTCGGCCTTCATCCTCATGCAGAGTGGAAGGGAAGTTGTCACCTTTATTTCCACATTCAAGGCAGTCAAGCTAATAGTTACTTACACACCAGAATACCAGTAATCATTACCCGATAAAACTCTAAAGCTAGACTGTTTGGATCTCTACCCTGTCACATCTTCAAGTTGCATATTGAAGACAAGTCAGTGAACCTTTCTTTACTTGGGCCTCCTTTTCTCTCAATAGAGGATAAATATGGCCTAATGGATATACTGAGGTGTGTGCAGTCCAGTACACAGGAGTAGTTGGAGTGTTGCCTGGTCCGAGGGAGGAAGCTCTCTATGCCATTCTCTGCTGTTCTTGCTGTCAGTATTTGTCCTGCCCTTCCAATGAGGATGTAGTTGTCTTTACTTTGTGAATGAATCATACGATTTCTTTTTTCTGGCATACAGTAAGTGCTTAGTAAATCGTTACCTCATTATGTGAGGGTCCATGTGATCACTATTTCCCTTATTGGTAGAAAAAAAAGGGGGAGGGAAGGTATGTGAATATAAATAGTTGAACAAAAATTTAAATACATAAGAAGCAAATAACTTGTGATCTTTCTTTTTACTGCTCTGATTTATCTAAGGATTATTAGGTGAGTAAGGCAGGTAACAGTCAGACTGAAACAAAACACCAGTGCTTTACTACAAGCCACATGCTAGTTTCTAAGTAGAAGACCAACAGGAAGCCATTGTTGCTCTTCTAATCAAGCCCCTCCTTCCCCCCTTTCTATCCTCTCCCCTCCTCCTACCTTGCATTCTAAGTTTTATTATCTCTGTCAGCCCAGTCTAGTCTCCATCTGGACTTGGAGGCCGTGAGAGCCATGGGAGGACAATTGTCTGCCATTGCAAAGGAGAGAGCCAACTGTAGTCTCCAAGGTTCGCTGAAAGGCCCTAAATATGAAAAATTACTTTCTTCCCTCTCTAATTACTATCATTCATGAGGAACATAATTCCATCTTTAAAAAGAAAAGGCTCTCATTTATTTAGGCTTTATCCATTCCAAAAGATAGATCCTTTACCAGAGTGATGTGTACACAAAGATTGCTCTAGAATCTCATAGTGCACTTTATTATGTATCTATTACACCAAATAAGTTCATGTCAGAGGATGCTAATTTTCTAATTTCATAAGTTTCTAGCCATCGTTAATATTACCTACTTACACCCAAATGTTTTATCATCTTGTATGATTGTGTTATAGAAAGCATAAGCATTTGGCTTCATGGTATATTGGCTTGCATCTGTAGTCATATCTACTTGGGTAGTAAGATCTGGAAGACCATCTTTCAGAGCTAGCCCAGGCAAGAATTTAGAGATGTTACCATAACCAATAAGCTGAGCATGATGGAGGGTATCTGTCATCCTAGGTATATCAGAGGACCAGATGCAGATAGAAAGATCATAGTCTGAGGCTAGCCCAGAGAAGATCTGTGAGACCATATCTAAAAAGTAACTAAAACAGAAAAAAAGACTGGAGGAGAAGATCAAGTGGTAGAGAATTTCCCTAGCAAACACAAGCTCTGAGTTCAAATCTCAGTACCACTCAGGAGGAGATGTTTTAATGTGAACACAGCATTGAAGTGTAGAAACTAAGACTCAATCTTTAAGTACAACTGAAACTTCAGAAGGATTTGCTTGGCTTGTGTCCATATCATGTTCTTAAAATTATCACACACCCTTCAAAAGACACATACTTCACTCAAGAAACTTAAGTCCAGCCACATAATGGTAGCTTATGCCATATTTTTAGCTACTTGGGAGGCTGAGAATAAGAGAATTATGATGACTGAACACATGACCTAAGTTGTAGAACATCACCCTAGCAAGGTCATTTCTCCCAGTTCAAGCCCTAGTATTGCCTAAAACAAAACAAAACCCCCCTGAGTTACTTTGTCAGTTTATCACAGTCTTCATATACCAGTAATATCTTCATTTCCTTAGGCCTCCCACTTTTGGAAAAGGTTCACATTTAGCACAACAAGTTTGTATAGTGAGAGACAAACTCCAGATAAGAGTTAAGGGTCTGCTATAAGGCCACACCCCTACCAAAATAGGGGTTTCAGTGCTGCCAGAAAAATCAGTAACACTGAAGCCCTTAGTCATAATCACTAAGAAGCAGTGACATTGCTTTAGACATCTTTAAAATGTTATGAAGATTAAGTCTTAAATAAAATCCTAATATGAGTTTGCCAAATATTATCTCTCATCTTAAATACTGGCTTCTCTATCTCTAGGGACATTGTCTGCTCTTGATGCAGGTGAACTGAACATATTCCAGGAAAATAAAAACACTGTCTCATCCTGATGAAATGAATCAGGATTTATGCAGCCACCTGTACAATACATTAGCTGCCACCTGCAGACCTACCCAGCTGTGTAAAATTGACTGAAATGAATAGATTGAAGTGGCCCAAACTAGAAAACAGGGCTAGAAGTCAGGGAATAGGAGCCAACACAAATGCAAAGGAAATCTAAGGGGCATTTAGAAACCAAACCAAACCAAACCAAATAAAAGGCTGGGTCTGAAAAATAAAAGAAGCAAGAACACCAAGTTGCCCCAGGTCAGCGCTCCACAGTCCTCTGGATGAAATGAATTCCACTGACTGTTCTCATTTCCCTAAGTAGGTAATTTGGGCCATCAAAATTAGGGGTTTACAAGACTGCAATTGTGCTAGACAGAAAGGAAAGAAAGTAGCCAATGAATAGAGAAATTAACCCAATGATACAGCTACTTGTTGATTCCTTTAACCTGTTAAATTATTTGGAACTTATTTCTTAAAAAAATAAATCTCAGAGAAGTTAACTACATGCCTGCATTTGGATTTCCCGTGGAACAAATGGGACTTTGCGCTTGGACCCTGCACTTCCTGGCCTCTGTGGTGTGTTGCAGTGACATAATTTTCTTTTTGTGCTGGAACGCAAGGTCTAGGCACTCACTCTTAGCTTTTTGTTCAAAGCTGGCACTCTACCACTTGAGCCACAGCTCAACTTCTGGCATTTTTGGTGGTTAATTGGAGATTAGAGTCTTTCAGACTTTCTTTCCCAGGCTGGCTTTGAACCATCATCCTCAGATCTCAGGCTCATGAGTAGCTAGGATAATAGGGTTGAGCCACCAGTGCCTGGCTAAGGATAATTTTCATTTAAGCCTTTTGACAAACTACCTAAAGAAAGCTCAAAAGAAAGGAGTCAATATATCTGTAAGACTCTAGGATAGATTCCTTTTCTTATCTTTAGGAAAACATTAACTTTCCCACTTTGTTGGGATTTTTTGATTAGCATCCCTCACCCCCAAATGTTTAAGCTTTAGAATTCTCAAGGTTTAACTCTCCCTCTGGCAGTGCTGGCTCATGGCAGAGCTGCATTAGATTAAAATTAAATAAGAAAAATAATAGTATAGATTTTTAAATATTGGCCATAGTTTCATTGATTTTTTTTTTTTTTGCTGTTTAGTTGGATTTTTTTAGATGAATACCTTTACTATGTTTTGCTGATAAATATACTTTCTATACAGGAATGCTATTTACCAATACCAGATTGCTATCTTAAGCAGGACTTCACATTGTGAATATATTCACATATTCTAAGTTAGAATCATCACAGTGCCAAAGAATACATGGATAGTCAAAGAAGACACTGATGGTTAATGAAAGGTCTTGGCTTGTTACAAAGTGCTCATCACATTCCAGAGAGGCATTTGAGAATCACAGGAAATGGTATGAGGCAGGGATCTGCAGATGGCCTCGGCTTGGTCCCCTTTGTGGTTTAGAACACGCTATTGTCTGAGATTTGGCATGATGGGTGAAGTAGAGTGGGGGTTTGCTACAATGAAACGGGGTCTCCCACCAAGGGAGGGGATTCCTGGTTCCCCCAAAAGTCCACCACACAGTCCAGCTACAAGATGACAAAAAGACAGATTTATTGGGGAAGTAAAAAGTGAACAAAAAGTGAACCGACCGGGGGCTGGGGATATGGCCTAGTGGCAAGAGTGCCTGCCTCATATACATGAGGCCCTGGGTTCGATTGCCCAGCACCACATGTACAGAAAATGGCCAGAAGTGGCGCTGTGGCTCAAGTGACAGAGTGCTAGCCTTGAGCAAAAAGAAGCCAGGGACAGTGCTCAGGCCCTGAGTCCAAGCCCCAGGACTGGCCAAAAAAAAAAAAAAAAAGTGAACCGACAGGCCTTGGTGGCAGCCCAGATTTGGGAGCTGAAACTGCCGACCATGTGTGCAGGATCAGGACCCAGACTCGGGAGCTGGGACTGCCCGCACGAGTGCAGTCCAGACTCAGGAGCTGGAACCGCGTGTCTGTGTGGCCTTCCAGCCTGGTTATAAGGCAAACATCACAGACAAACTTGCCACACGCAGGTGACTAATGAAGATACAACACTTACAGAGCATGCTAAGCCGCACGCAGGTGGCCAATAGAGTTACAGTCTGTCTCATAGTATCTGTTTGAACCAACCTATCATTCTAGTTAGAATTGGCGCATGGGTTTGGCGGGGCTCACATGATGCAGGTGGAGCTCCCGGAGCTCCCAGGCCTCAAGTGGTCAATTTACATAACTTATTATAATAAAGGGGAGCTTCCCTGGATGGGGTGGGGAGAGCTTAGTGGACATGGAGTTGGCTTCTGCTCTAATCTGAGCTGGAGTCAACCTGAAGTTCCTCCACAGCTAATGATGACACTGGCGTCCCTATTACAATGGGAGAGTAGTCTCTCTGTGACACATGGTATCATATAAGGTAGAATGTGAACACCCATATTTGTGTTCTGTGATTATTTATATTCAGCAGAAGAATATCATGGTCTAGCTATCAGAGCTAGATGCACCAAGCTGGCATCAGTCATTGGTGAATATGCATATATAATGTAACTACTTATGGGGGGGTGGGGGGGGAGAAGGCAGGATCTGGTTTGCAGTCCTTGTTTCTACTTAGGCTAAGAGATTCATTTGAGGGCACCAGACATTAGAGCCATTAATTTTAGGGGAAATATTGAGGTCTACCCTATGAAACATGGAGGCTGGGAGAATGGACTGAGAGCCACATGGGTTGAGTTTGAATCTTTAGTCCTCCCTGTGCTATATGATCTCTGGTTCAGTTATTCACCTCCGTTTTCATCTGTAAACTGAGGTAATAATGATATCTACTTCCTGAGGCTGCTATAATTATGCAATTAAGCAATCTATATATATTGGTACCCAAGGAAACGTGCAGGGCATGGTGGTATTTCCACATCTGTGCTATGCAAAACATCACTACTAATTGTGTTCAACATCTTGGCTGTGTCACATAGGCAAATCTGTTATCTTCTCTTTACAGTGCTTTCCTGGTGTGTGAAAGCATGGCGAAACTTAAGGTTATCCTAGGAGCTGCAGGGTTAGTGGACTTTCACATAAACCAGTTGATATTTCAAGATGTGTAGCGTTAGTCCTAATAGCTGGCATGCACTCCATATTTCATTGGTTCATTCGGTTCACATAACTCTCAGAGGATCCCACAGGCATTTCTCAGCCTTCTTTTTGAGTAAGGAAGCTGTTACTTGGTAGAGGGTCAAGAATCTGCCCCAGAACCATACCTTGCTAGTGGTAAAGTGGTAACTTGAGTCCACATCTTAAATTCTCACTGGCTGCTCTGGGATTTAGGATTCATTTGGAGGAAGAGATGGCAGTGCTATTTGGTCCTAGTTATTTAAGGAGGCTATATGAAATAGGTTTAGAACAAGCTACAGTTTCCGAGAACTCAAGCAAATGGCAATTCAAAGAAAATATAAATAAAAGACTTAGTGGTATTCACTGTACTCCTAAATCCCAAATGCCATTCCTTCCCTGAAGCTATCTATTTTCTTATTTTTATATGACAAAGAATTGAAATTTTCATTTTGATGATTGAGAATGATGGTTATTCTTTTATTGATCCAATTGTAGAACAAAACCAACTTTGGAAATGTCCCCTATATTGCATATTTGAAACTGCAAATTGTGTGCCATTCTTTCAAGTGAGCTTTGCTTCCTGCAGCCTTTGGTTTGTGTCATTGACATTCATCTTTCAAAATGAAGCCTATGAGAGGAAGAATGGTAACAAAATACATAGAATCAAATCCATGGATTCAGGAACACCTGGATCCATGCATCACTGTCACCCCAGCTACTTAGGAAGCTGAGATTGAAGGATCACAATTCCAGGCTAGTACAGGACAAAAGAAAATGTTTATTCAACTCCACTGTAACAACAACAACAACAAAAGCTGGGCATAGTAGTATCCACCTGCTATCCCATCTATGTGGAAAGAATAATTAGGAGATCATAGTTCATGCTGGACCAGGAAAAAAAAGTAAAAAAGTAAATTGATTCTTTGGGCATGGAATTTGTTGCCATTTGCTGCTACTGAAGATCACATATTTCTTTTCTCATATTTCTGAAATGGAACACTAACCTGAAGTTTTATGTTTTCTACATGCTTAATTTTCATGAATCAGCTGGTTGGAGATCAACTGGGATTTTCTGCTGTTTACTTGGTTCCATTCCCCAGTGCCCGGCTTGGGCTGTGTAGAGTGCTGAAATTACCAATTTCATAAAATTGCTTTTGATGTTGGGTAAGATGCTATTTTTATTGAAAACGGCAATTGCTGCCCCAGTTTCAGGAGGACAGTCTCTTCCTCTTGATGATCCTATTTAGTTTCAGATTTGTGTTTGGGGAAAGTAGTGATTACACAGCTTTGAAGCCCCTTGAGCTAAAATTGCAGAGGAAAAGTGTCTGCTGGGGCAGGAAGCTAGCCTAAGCATTTCATCTGGTTTCTAAGAGGTAGTAACAAACATTTCGGCCTCAGTGGATTATCGCAAATGTTTCCAGCATTTTCCAGGAACTTGAATAAACCAGCAGGCTAACATGAAGCACGCATGCATTACCTATTCATTTTTACTGTGATGTTTACTCTGGAATTCACTTTGCCTGGGCATCAATTCACAGCTAACACCAATCCCTATCAACCATTCCATTTTTCATTCATTTCAGAGAATAAACTCCTTACACATAATGAATGTATGCATGGCTTTGTATCTCTGAAAAGAAGAAACAGATGAAATTGAACCAGAAATTAGGTGAGTTAGGACACAATAGCATGGGAGCCTAATAGAAAGAATATTTATGGTGAAAGAAGAGAATCAAATTAGAAATTCTAAACTCAAGATGGAGCCTAATCTTCCCTGCCCCCTTTTAGGACAGTTTGCCCTCCACAATCATAGTCAATGCTCCTAAAACCTGGCAGACTTTCTGATAAAAATGTAGCAAACACCAAACAAAGTGACACAATACAAAGGAAGGGCCAGATAAGGGCTCACATCTGTAGTCCTAGCTCTGCAGGAATTTAAGATCTAAGAGTTGCAGTTCTGTGCCAGACCAGATAGGAAAATCTTTGAGACTCTTATCTCCAATTAGCCATAAAAAATCTGGAAGTGGTAATGTGCCTCAAGTGGTAAAATACCAGCCTTGAGCAAAAAAAGCTAAGGGACAGCACCCAGGTTCTGAGTTCAAGCCCCAGGACATACACACACACACACACACACACACACACACACACACACACACAAACACACACACAAACACACACACACACAAACACACACACAGAGAGAGAGAGAGAGAGAGAGAGAGAGAGAGAGAATCTCTGTATTCATGCAAAGCAGCAAAAGAGCTATGATGGGCACATAATAGACTTTCCAGGGGGGAAATAAAAAGCTAAATGTAAAAAAAAAAAAATCATGTTCTGAACTGACGTGCCCAGCCCCACAGCAAATCTAGGAGAACACTGGTATTGTGAGGTGCAAGCATTTTGAACTGGGGGGCAGGGGGAGGAGATAAGAAAATTAGTCTTTAATCTTCTATGAGGTCATTAAGAAATCTGTGTGAGTCCTTCAGATTGAATACCATAATCTGAGTAACAACAGAGCTGGAGACTTCACATGTCCTAATTTCAAATTTTATTACAAAGCTTCAAAGCATAAAATAGATGCAGAAACAAGTAGAATGAATGCATCCCAGAACAGAGATAGAAACCTATTGTGAATGAATCTTCAACAACATCACTAAGAACACAAGATGGGGAAAAGAGAGTCATTCCAATAAATTGTATTAAGAAAGCTGAATATCCGTGTGCAACAAGTAATAATCAATATGATCCACACCTTATAACCATGCACAAAAATGTGAAATCAAAATAGACAAAGGTCTCACTAGAAGGTCTGGAAGCCTAAGATTCCTGGAAGGAAACATGATGCAAGATCTCTATGACATGAACCTAGGAAATAATTTTGTGGGAAGCATGGAATACCAAATCCAAAGGCAATGGAAGCAAAATACACAGGTAGTACTACATCAACCACATCAAGAGTTTCTGCAAAACAAAGGAAACAAACAAAATGAAAAGGCAACCTACAGAATGGGAGAAAATACCAAAAGTTTGGTAAGGAATTAATATATAAAATGTGAGAGACTCACAAATCTCAACTGCAAGAAAAAATTTAAACACAAGATGAAAGGCCTGAATAGGCATCTTTCCAAGGAAGACATTGAAGCTGTCAATGCGTCTGTGAAAATGGTTCAGCCTCTCTCAGAATCTGAGATGTGCAAATGAAAATGACCAGGAGACAATTCATTCTTGTTCTTAAGATGTGGCATGGTGCTGCACAACATTATGAAAATTATTATATGAAATTACCTTTAAACCCTAGGTAAAAAGGTATATTATAACATATAAATGAATTTTGTGTGTAGATATGAGTCCTTTTCTCCCTAAGATATCTCATTATTTACATGCAAATTATGGCACTATCCCACGCACAGACACACAAATGGTGAATGCTAGTATCTTATCAAGGAATTCTGCCATGAACATGTTTCACATTTCACAAGAAATGTGTTTGTAGTAATGTTTTAATTATGTAACTTAACAAGTTATGTTGGTATTATTTTTGTCACAGCATACACTAGTAATTCTTATAAATTAACACTATCTTGGTGGATATAATTATACATTATTACTTGTTTTGTTTAATAAATGAATGGAGAGTGAGAGTCACAAAAGTGTGTAAACACTTTGCTTTCTGAGAACAGGACCATCTGGCTTAGAATGTCATTGTTTGAATGGTCACCTTGGAATTTTCAGTGACTAGGTTATCAGTAGAGGGAATTCATTTTCCAAATATGTCATTATATGCTTGGCCTTATAAATAATTTTGTACATCTGTTAGTTATAAAACAGTTGAAGTGCAGTGGACTTTAGAAGCTGAATAACTGAAATTTTCAGGTTTTTTCCAGTGGTTTGTGGATGTAGCAGGACTATGTCTTTTAAATTATAGGATACACTATGAAATACAAACTATATACTTATATACACCTACAGAAAAATAGCAGAAGACACAAATCACACTTCAAATTTGGAAGATCATGAAATCGACTTGTTATAAGAATTTCTATTGATTCTAAAAATTGCTTGGAAAATGATGGATGATATCAACAGGCAGAATGAATGTTAATTAGTCCTTGAATTATTTGCTTGAAAAAAATGCTACTATTAAAATGGAAGAACAGTCTAGGATATTGCAACAATATGGAACATTTATTTATGGAAAACATTCCTTCTTGCTTTGCCAGGCTTTGATTTGTAAACGTTCTCTGCACTTCCTGAATCTCAGCCCATTTGCTCTCAACACTGGCTCAAGACTCATATTCTACCTTCATGAGTGACTTGGAAAGCTAGTTCATCATTAAGAAAGTGGTAGCCAGGTGGACCTTGTCTTGAAGCCCATTCCGGCTCTTTGCCAGCGATGTGGCCTTAGGTAAAATACTTAATCTCTCTAGACATTGATTTATAATCTGAAAAAATAACATAAACTTTAGCTTGTAGAGTTGTATTGAGAATAAGAGATAGCCCAGGTAAAGCACATAGCAGAGGGCTCAGTTCATAGAATGCACTCGTCAAAGGCTGTCTAGTACTATCATAATGCCCTCCAGACTTTAGTTTCAGTGCTTGGAAATCTTCACTCTTAACATCCTGCCCTTCCGGCCTTTTCTGTCTCCTTTGCAAGCATTGAGGATCCGCCCAACACATTTCCCTGCCACTTCTCACCTTCAGAGCACTTTTACGATGCAGAAATCCTACTTTCTTATTCTTTGGAAGGATCTAGAAACCTGAATAGTTGTGTGATCAAGCCAACATTTTTTTTAAGCACGAAATAAGTTTGTACAAAAACATATCTTTAGAATTCCATGATATATATATATATGTATATATATACATATATATATATATATCACAATTTCTTGATCCATTCATCTATTGAGGGGTATCTGGGTTGGTTCCATATTTTAGCTGTGGTGAATTGTGCTGTAATGAGCATGGTTGGGCTGGTAGCATTAGTATGGTCTTGCTTGTGATCCTTTGGGTAAATGTCCAAAAGTGGGGTTACTGGGTCATAGGGGAACTTTCATTGGCCCATTCATAAGGAAATGGAAAGCCTTGGAAAAAAGTCATAAGTGAAATGAGCCAGACCCAAAGAAACTCTATGGTTTCCCTCACTGGTAATAATTAGTATATGTCTAGGATAGTCCTAGCAGACCATCACAATAGCTTAATAGCTATGTACCTATGATCACATAAGATGATGCTAAGTGAAATGAACACCAAGTTATGGAAATAAGTGGTTTATCATTGTTGTTATTTTCAACATACTATGTGAAATTCTGCCTTTTTCTTTTGTCTTTCTTCCCTATGATTTTACCCTTGTCACTGTATTTGATTTTGGTACCCTGACTATTATATACACATTTAACGGAACTAGGGAAGGGAAGGGGAACATCAAAATGGAGAGACAAAGGGTAAAAGGTGAACCAATGCAACAGCAATACATAGAAGATATTATTCTGTAAACCAACTCGAGGTGGGGGGATTGCAGAGGAGGGGAGGTGGGAGAAAAATGAGGGAGGAGGTAACAAGTTTGACAAGAACGTACTCACTGCCTTACGTATGTAACTGTAACCCCTCTGTACATCATCTTGACATTGAAAAAACAACAACAACATATCTTTAGCCATAGCCACAGTTCATAGCTTCTTATGAAGCTTACTTTGGTATTCCTTAAAGTGTGGTCCTTACATGTCTCTTTATGAGTCAACTTGGTAGGCATCAGGGTAGAAACAAAGTCTTAATCCTCACACTACACTACTACATCTGAATAGCTGGAAGCTGGATCGGATGTGCATTATAAACCAGCTTCTCATGTGACTCCATGCACAAGAAAGTTTGATAGTTTAGCCAAAGTATTACCCCTTCCCCCAGATTTTTTGAGATAGAATGGCTATGCCACAAAGGTCCATTGTGATAAAAATAAACTGCACACAATGAATGTATACCATTTGAAGAGGTTGGCCTATTACTATTGACAAGATTCAGGTGATAGATATAAGAAACACCTTCTATGTTTTCTTATGTTTATTTGCTATTATTTTGGTTTTTATGTCATTTGTATGTAAAAAAAAGAATATTTAGCATAAGATTCCTCCAACTTGGGGAATATTTAAGTAAAAACAAAATTGTATCTGAAGACTCAGTGGAAAGGCACCTGCTTCACTTTAGAGGAAATCCTTGCTTTGTGAGTTAAGCTACCATCCACCTACACATCACACTCTTTTCTATTTGTCTTCTCTCTTCTGGCAAAAAAAAAAAAAAAAAAAGAGCAGTATGCAATGTCTGAGACAAAGAATCCACAACCAATTTCTTTAATTCACCAAAGACCTCAGGGTTGAGTTTTCTAACTGCTTAGTGAATTTCTGTCAAATCAGATCAGCCTGTGTTGATGTACAAAGCTTAACTTTTTTTTTTTTTTGGCTTGGAGTTTATTTAACGATGTGGGGTGTTTGTGTTTGCTGAAGGAGCTTATGTTGAATACTCTTCTCCTTAGTGACTTCAAGGCTACCTATTATGGCTCTTGTTACAAACTCAGGCCCTAATTTATTCTTAAATAACAGAATTCATTCATCTCATTTCACAGAGCTATTTTGAAATGGTCAGTGTTTATTGGTGTTCAAAACCTAAATCCCTGTTTCAAAGCTGTGTTTAAGTCCAGAGCAATTGCCTTTGGCTGGCATCTCTAGTCAATATTGAGTATGTTTCCTTGCAGGTGGTTTTGTCTCATTAGTTCCTGACTTTAAATCCAAAGTATACTTTGTTGTTTTTCTGCTAGATTTCAGTTGCAAGCAGTGCTTTGGTTAATGGTAAATGGTCATAAAATGCTACCTAAGAAAATTGATACTTAGAGCTGCTGTTTTGAGCTGTGTTCTCTATCAAGCTCTTTATAATGGACCATTGAATATTCATTGATTTCTCTTTACAAGTTTCAGTTCTAGAAACTTATAAAACAAGTATTTTTGTCTTTTCTTAAAGGTGACTGAACTGAGTCTAGAGGAATTGTTAAATAATATGTCAAGATTCCAAACTTTTCTAGTTCCAAACCTATACAAGTCTGATTATTTTATAAATTGTCATGACAAAAGTCTCAGAAGGGTCTAATCTTTCCTGATAATTGTATCAGTCAGCTATATGAACCTTAGTGAGGCATAAAAAATTGCCCCCAAACACCCTAATTTAAAACAAGCCTTTGTTATCTACTCAAGGAGTTTGGTGAATTGTGCAGAATTTTGGGGGGTTCAATCTATGCTATAAATTGAATTGAAATTTGGGTCACATTTTGGTTTGGAATAATTTGTCTCCAGCAGAACTCAGGTTGAGGTTGAACTCCTCCAGGTTATGGTTTGGGTATGAGGGAGCAGTTATAATGAAAGGTATTTTGTAATCCACATGAATAAATTAATGCTGTTTTGTGGTAATGAGTTAGGCCTCACTCCCATGGGCTTGAATGAGTTACCTCTATAGGAGACCTATAAGTCTCTCTTTTTAAAAAAGTTTATTATTATTGTTGTTGTTGTTTATTTGTTTATTTGTGTGGTACTAAGGAATCAAACCTAGGACCTCACACATGGTAGGCAAGCACTCTACCACCTAGCCCCTCAAATCCCTCTCTTATGTCCTTCCTCTATTCTGCTTGTGGCCATTTGCCTTTCTGCTTGCGTATCTCCCACAATGACAGATATGGCTGTCCAATATGGAATTTTCATCCTACAGGAACAAATAAACCTTAACGTCAATAAACCTCTTTTTTCCATCAACTACTTAGACATATGTTATAGTAAAAGCAAATGGACTAAGATAGACATGACTCTCAGTCTGGTGCTCAAGATAAAAGAGTCTGATTCCCAGGACAGTGGTTTCAGGGCTCATAGCAAAGATGTGAGAGAAACATACAATGTCTGTTGCCTTTGATTAGCCAGACACACTGACAGTTTCCCCCACTTCCCATGGGCTGAAGTAAATTAAGTTATATGGACAAGACTAGTAGCATTGTGGTGATGAAAGGGGGAAAATGCGGCTAATTACTGAGAGGGATGACTGTCTAAAGAATCACAAAATGATTAAATCTTTTCTTCTCCTTGTCATAGAGATGGCACTGGATTCTGAGCATAGAGATTAATCAACTATATTTACCTACAAAATCCAACAGGATATTATTATACAACTGTTATTAAGTTATTCTATCATTTTAATATTTTAGTTACCCATTTGTGGTCATGAAGATATAGAGACCTGCATGAAGACAGGGGCTCAATACATGGTATGATTACCACTTCAAAAATAAATTGACTATGTGAATGGAATGGTCAAGCAGACCTGACAAAGTAAAGAAAACAAAGTTTACAAATTCCTCAAACATTCTACATTCACTATAAGGGAAATAGGAAACTTGTGTATTACAGAATTTTTTAAATTAAATGTTTTTTTAGCCCAGTGCTGGTACTTCACATCTGTAATACTAACTGCTTAGGAGGCTGAGATCTGAGGATCTTATTTAAAAACGAGCCCAGGAAAAAATGTCTCTGATTTCCTTTTCTGCAATTATCCAGCAAAAATTCCAGAAGTGGAGCTGTGACTCAAGTTGTAGAGCACCAGTCTTGAGGGAAAAAGCTCAAGCCCTGAGTTCAAGCCCCACTACCAACCAACACACACACACACACACACACACAAACACACACACACATCAGGGAGAAGTATAGAATGAAAGTCCTGCCTTCAAAGGAACCCTATCTTTAAAAGCTTTTGGAATAGTGAATTGTGAATTCACATTTCAGAAGACAATCTTGCTAAAGAAATTACAAGATTTCTTGAAAAATGACTACCATCTTCCCTGAAGGTAGTTTACACTCTGGGATAGTTGAACTAGTGTTTTCCTACCATTTGACAAATTCTTCTGGAGGCTGGTAGCCTCTGTGGGAATGACTCCTAGTCCTTTGCATAAAAAAGGGGGAGGGCATAAACCCCTACAAGTGCCTTCTTTGTCCTCCAAGGTTTCCCTGAGTATCATCAGAATGTAAGATCCAAGCCAATTTAGGCATGGAAATAAGAAGGTTCCAGAAAACATAAGACTTGCTACCTTAATGAAGAACAAGGTAGTTACCCAGTTAGCTTTTATTTTGTTTTGTTGTTCTTTTCTTTCTTGCCTGATCATGCTATACACCCATGAGAGCTTCAACAGAGAGTCTTTAATCAGCTCAGAAAGTCTGAACTTGTTTATCCTGTATTGAGGCTGAGAAAATGGAGCTAGTTAAATTTAGCTAAAACATTAAGTACCATTCAAATATTTTCTTCTCTTTTCGTAACTATACAAATCCCTCAGAAAATAAGGTTTTCATGTCTTAATTGTGATACCGAAAGTGTCTTTTATTCTCAGCATGCTTGAGATAGCAAAGTAATTTTCAAGCTGAATGTGATTGTCTCCGACAGTCATGATTCAAATATTTAATCTAAAGGGAAAATTCCCAGAGTGCTTCTCTCATCATTTCTCAGCTCCACGGAGAATAAAAGTCTCAACTTTATAGGATCTGATATTATTTCCATTATTGGTATTATGCTGTAGGCAAATATCCTTCAAGGGGCAAAGTCGACTTCCCTTGTGCTTAGCAAGTTAGGCATCACAAAGACCCAATCTGGCCTTTACAGTATGAGCTGCTGATACCTTGTAATCTGCAGAGAACTTAATAACAATAATTTCATTTATACAGTGCAGCTTCAAAGATTTAATAGTAGATTCTTCTCATGCACAAAGCATCATTTTCTTTTTTCCTTTCAGAGCCATTTCTTATTCAGAGACCAAATTTCCTACAGGTTGGATGCTTTCACAGAGTGCTTTTGAGTAGCCCCATGTAATAGTAAGTAAGAATCTATAGATTGATTACTTAGGAAACTGGATCAAAGAAACTTACAGAGAAAGCTACTGGAGTCATTTTCAATTTACTTATTCCCCACTTAGAAGAAAATGTCACAAGCTAATTCTGTTTTCGAAATTGCTGGCATTTTAATATATTCAAAATAAAGAAATGTTATAGCTCAAGAAAGGGTAAACCTCAGACTACCTACATATAAATCTCTTGGTGAGATTTAAAATGTAGGTTCCTGGGCTACCTCTCAGCCCTACTGAATCATAATTTCTTGGGATAGAAAACTAGTCATTCATATAAGAAGTGAAGTCAGATGATTCTTGTGCATACTGAAGATTGAGGCTGATTGTTCTGTGCATGACAATTCATTCTTGGGTGTGTGTGTGTGTGTGTGTGTGTGTGTGTGTGCATCCATGCATGTGTGTGCCAGAACTGGGGCTTGAACTCAGGGCCAAGGTACTGTCCCTTAACTTTCTATTCAGGACTAGTGCTTTACCACTTGAACCACAGCTCTACTTCTGGCATATTGCTGGTTAAATGGACATTTTTAACCCAGCTGGCTTCTAACCACAATCCTCAGATCTCAGTCTACCTGAGTAGCTAGGATTATAGAAGTAGGTTCCCAGTACCCAACTTACTCGTGAATTTTATCCTCGCAAACATTATATATAATCATAGCCTCCCAGACCTGCATATAAAGATAAGAGGGCTGAGACTGACTTAAGTCTAAGGTACTCAAACTATATGCAGAGGCATAGAACTTCGCTGGGCATTGAACCAACTACTGGGTCTCAGTCGTTTACTGCCCAGCTACTTATCTTTTATCCTTTCTGTTGCAAATTTTTGATGATGCATGTCTTTGTATTGGAATTTTAGTGGCTGCTGTGAACTCCTACTTCAAGTTATGAGTTTGTGAAAATAAATGACAAAAAGCAGATCTGCCTCCTTAAATGCTGTCTGTTCAACAGGACTTCTTAGATCATCTTTCATCAAGGTCTACCAGTGAGTGTGTGTGTGTGTGTGTGTGTGTGTGTGTGTGTGTGTGTGTGTGTGCGTGAGAGAGAGAGAGAGAGAGAGAGAGAGAGAGAGATTAGGAATCCCAGAATTAAATTTAGATTTTTCTACTAGCCTATTTGACAGAAAGAGAGAGAGGGAGAGAGAGAGAGAACACAAACTATCTAATACCAGAAGTGACACTGGTGAACAACACTGGCTATAGGAATAGTGAATTAGTTGAATTATATTCATTTGCAGTCTTCAAATAGAAAAGTAAAGACTAGTGCCTCATTCCTAAAGAAGAATAGCATGGTAAAAATCTCTAAAATGCTAGCCTTCACTGACATTCTACATTCAGGATCTAGAAGAGACTGCCACATGAGACCTGCCCCATTTACCCTTTAGAGACAGTATGCTTCCTGCCAAATTACCACAGAACTGTCACCAAGTCAGAGGTCACAAGGACTTGGAATAAACGGAGCAAACAGAGACAGAGATAATTTTTGTCTATTCCAGGCAAAGAGGCCCAGAAGCAACAATGTAGATATAGGAAGAATGTTACCATTGTACACTTCCCATTTTCCTATAGCTCATTGCCAACACCCACTTCCATACCAGGATGCAGTTTCAAAGACAGCCAATGAATATAGAAATTGAGCTGCTCCTTTACACAGAAAAACCCTCTGTCTCAAAGAAAATAGAAAAGGGATTAACAGTACTCCGAGTATGAGAAGTCAAGGAAAAGCATGAGAAATCAGCAATCTGCCAATAAGATCAGAAGTGACATTTCAGCTTGACAAGAAAACCCAGGAGATCATATCCCAGCATTTCATTAAGACACAGAGAGATCCTCTCCTGCAAGTTTTTGCTCTTGCCTTGAAAATAATTTTCCAGATAAAAGTAAAGAAACAGATCTTCTCAAAAGGTGATGTGTGTACAGCCTGTCATATTAGAATTGTTTTCAATGACAATTCTTAAAATTCAGATGCATTCCATCAGAAATTTGGCTTACAGTTTGAAGGACAGGAAAGGATGGATCAAGAGAAGTGCCAAGCCTGACACTGGTAGCTCATGCCTATAATCCTAGCTATACTCAGGAGAATGAGATCCAAGGATTGAAATTCAAAGCCAGCCCAGGCAGGACAGCGCCCAGGCCCTGAATTCAAGCAGAGAGAGAGAGAGAGAGAGAGAGAGAGAGAGAGAGAGAGAGAGAGAGAGAGAGAGAGAGAGGGAGAGGGAGAGGGAGAGGGAGAGGGAGAGAGAGAGAGAGGAGAGAGGAGAGAGAGAGAGGAGAAGAGAGAAGAGAGAGAGAGAGAAAGAGAGAGAGAGAGAGGAGAGAGGGGGGGTGACAAGAGGCTGGGATGTTCTATATCTAAATAGTAGAACATTTGCTTAGCCAATTCAAGGGTCTGGGTTTGATCCCTAGGCAGATTCATACATACATGCCCTGAAAAATGTAGCAAGGAGACATCAGAATAGGCATTCTCTTTCTAAGCCACAAGATAGAATAAGGTTTGCCAGAGTGAGCCACTTGCCAAGTTAACATTCCTGGCTCTATCAGGCAACTAAAAGTCTTAAGATCTTCCTAGAAGGAATGGCTGAATGCTTAGCTGTTCTTCTGTTGTTCTTGTTAATTGATTTCCTTGGGAACTCACTAAATGTATATGAATCCGATTTGTTTAAGTATTTCAAAATACAAGAGTAATAAGTGGCTACTCAAGTAGAACCAAGACTTTTATGGTGTTATTCAGCAGGGAATGCTCTTTATCTGTCATCATCTTCCTCTGAACCCCAAATCTTGACAACTGTAGTGACAAAATGAACTACCAGCTCCATTATCTCTAAGCATGAGGTCTTTGAAGAGCCCGTTAACTTGAGATCTTTATGAAGATAGCAGAGATGTTAGAAAAAACGATGGCTAATATTTCTTGAGCATCTATCACTGGACTATGGATGTATATGCAGTTTAATTTATGTTAGCTTATTTAAATTTCAAAGCAGTCTCAGGGGTTTTCAGACACACAGTCAATGAGTAGAGTTGTGACATAGTCTTAATGAGCTCTCCCCGATGTTTCCCAATTTCATTGCCTGATATGAACAATAAATTCATAACATGTTGAGACAAAAATATACAGCCAGTGAAACCAGAAGGCTGATGGATTGGACCTCCTGACCTCAGATGCATTTGACAAAACTTCCCAAGTTTCTCAGATCTCCCAGTGAATGAACTGTTCCCATCCAGTCCCTCAGAAAGGCATTTTGCATTGGGATCTTGTTCTCATCCCAGGCCACGTGGCCTGAGATCTCCAACTGTTGGTCACAGTTGCTTTTACACATCATATTTCTCTGTTATTTTCTTGCTGGAAGTATGATCTTCACTGTTAACATCATGATGAATTATTTTTTATCCTTTAAAATTCTCTCCAAATACTAGTTGTCTGAAATATTAGTCACTTCAAATCATGCTACAACTCTTGTGCCTGCTTTCCAAGGCTGACACAATGAATTTTTTAAAATTCTGTTCTCAATATAAGAACCCTCACTTCCTGCTTCCCCTCATAGCTGGAAATCATTCTCCTATGGTGTACCACCATAACACTTTCTGTGGGAAGCAGTTTCTCTGAGGCAGTCTGTTTTTTAATGGCTCAGTGAGTATGTTATGTTAGGTAGACAGCAAGACCTCTGCTGAAACTATCTCATTGCATTGTGAAAACAGCCACAGATTGTATGTAGACAAATGGCCACCATTGTCTTCTAATAATACTTTGTTTATAATAATAATTTCTTTGTAAGGCTGCATTTGATCTTGAACACTGACTTGGTACTTAGGAACACAATCACCATATACTCTTGCCAAATTCACTAATCTGCTTTACATTTTAAACAAGAGATTACTTTTTTTTCCCCATTCCCTGGCACTTAAACTCAGGGTCTGGGTGTTGTCCCTGAGCTTTTCTGCTCAAGGCTAGCTATGCCACAGCTTTAACCACAGATCCATTTCTGGCTTTTGGGTGGTTAATTAAAGATAAGAGTTTCACTCATTTTTCAGCCTGGACTGGATTCAACGCATGGTCGTCAGACCTCAGCTTCCAGAATAAGCCACTCCGGCCTGGAGAGATTACTTTTTCTTTTTTTTTCTCCAGTCCTGGGGCTTGAACTCAGGGCCTGAGCACTGTGCCTGGCTTCTTTTTGCTCAAGGATAACACTCTACCATTTGAGCCACAGCGCCACTTCTGGCCTTTTCTATATATGTGGTGCTGAGGAATCGAACCTAGCGCTTCAGGTATATAAGCTAAGCACTCTTGCCACTAGGCCATATTCCCAGCCCAAGATTACTTTTTAATCAAGGTGTGTATTCAACTGCTGAGCCTTGGGAAAGAATCTGTTTTGGGGGTTACCACTTTTATCCTTGGCACAATATTCATTGTAACTATCCTGGGCTTTGCTCCTGTGGAGATTCTTTCTCTGTATAGAAGAACGGGTAAGTTTTCAGGGTAGGAGTTGGGTGACATTATAGGAAGACTACCAAAGTTGGGACACTGGCTTCTAGTTCCAGTGGCACCATTGACTGAACAATTCCAAAGCTCCTCAGATGATTCTCACAATTTTCCTCTAGAGCAGTCACTATTCCCAGAGTTAACCAAAAAGTAAACCATCTGTCAGCAGGAGCTTTGACTTCTTTAAAAAAAATTATATATTGTCAAAGTGATGTAAAAAGGGGCTACAGTTTCATATGTAAGGTAGTGAGTACATGAGTACATTTCTTATCAAACTTGTTAGTGCCTCCCTCATTTTTCTCCTACTTTCCACCTTTCCAGTTCTCCTCCCCACAAGTTGTACAGTTGGTTTACAGCATATTGTAAGTATTGCTGTTGCACTGGTTCACTTTTTACCCTTTGTCTCTCTGTTTTGATGTTATCCTTCCCTTCCCTAGTTACAATAAATACAATACCCAGGATACCAAAATCAGTTACAGTGACATCGGGGTAAAACCATGGGGAAGAAATGCAAAAGTAAAAGGCATAATTTCACATGGTACGTTGAAAATAACAACAATGATAAACCACTTATTTACATAACTTGGAGCTCATTTCTCTTAGCATTGTCTTATGTGTTCATATGTACATAGCTATTGAGCTATTGTGATTGTCTGCATGGACTATCCTAGACATGTACTAATTATTACCCATGAGGGAAACCACAGAGAATACTGCCAAAGGCTATCTCAAATTCAATTCAATACCTGTCAAAATCCCAACAAATATACCCAATGAAATAGAGGAAGCAATCCAAAAATTCATATGGGACAATAAAAGACCCCAAATAGCAAAAACAATCCTAAGCAGGAAGAACAGTGCTGGAGGAATATCAACATCAAACATCAAAACCCATTACAAAGCTACGGTAATAAAAACAGCTTGGTATTGGCACGTGAACAGGCCTGAGGACCAATGGAATATAACTGAAGACCCAGAAAAGAACCCGTAGACCTATGGCCACCTAATCCTTGATAAAGGAGCTAAAAAAGCGAATGGAAGAAAAACAACCTCTTCAACAAATGGTGCAAGCAAAACTGGTTAAACACCTGTAAGAAACTAAAGCTAGGCCCTTATATATCACTGTGCACCAGAATTAATTCCAAATGCACCAAACATCGTAAGGTAAAAGCAGACACGCTGAAAACATTGCAGGAAGGATTAGGAGAAACACATGGGCTCCTTGGCACAAGTGGAAACTTTAATAAAGACTCAGAAATTCAACAAATCAAAAAAAGTGGACAAATGGGATTGCATCAAACTGCTGTGCTTCTGCATGGCAAAGGATATAGCTTGCAAGGAGCTTTGACTTCTGACTCAATGTCTTGCAAGTAGTGTTATCTAGAGCTAAGTGACTTAATCTCTCTAGGCTTCATCAACATTGCCTTTAAGATAGAATCAACAATTAACAGAGATAACTGTAAGTGCTCTCTATATGGTTTTGCACCCAGTGTGTACTAATTTGAATCATTTTTATTTTTCTTCATCATTCTATTTCCTGATAATGGCATTTTAAATAACTACCAAGCTGGGCTGTTCATTCAAACACAATGTGTGTCTAAGTTACATTGCATTCTGTTATCAAATAGATCTGGCTACTTAACTAACAGGGCTTATTTCAGCCTATCTGTAGCTTTCTTGATCTAGAAACTTGGGGGATGAATTGCCATATGCAAATCACCTGAAACCTATTTTTTCCTAAATTCCTCACTGTTGAGACATTTGAGAAATTAGAAAATGAAGCTTTCAGGCTATAACACTCATATCATTTCTGAGCTATTTGTTAAGTTTTCTTCTAGCTCTTGAAATGTCAGCAAATTACAAAGGATATTTATTTTGGTACTATCTGAAGCATTTCAACCCAAATTTCTTTATAACCCTTGTTTTCTTCTTCCTTTCCTCCTCCACCCCAAAAACCTCTGAAAGCAATTTTTAAAACACCACATGAAATGTAAGAATGAATTACTGTGATCCCTCTACAGCCAGAGGGATCACGTTTCTCCATGAAAACTAGTGTGGCTGAAAAGAGTGTAGTGGTGAGGTCAGGAACTCATAAAAAAAATAATGGGTTGGGGCAAAAGCAATAGGAAGGACTTCTCTAATAATTTTAAAACATGGTTGTTAAAAGTTATCAGCAGAGGCCTAGCCTAGCCATACAGACTAGAGGAAATAGTGAATAGTTGTGAATAGAAAACAAGTGAATACTTGTTCCATTTCTAGCACATGGGTTTTTTTCTGGGCATTCAGACACCTTATTTTTTTTATGATTAAGGCCATATATAGAGGGGTTATAGTTAGATACATGAATTCAAGGATTTTAAATTTTTTTACATAAGAGCCAGTGGCTCACACCTGTAATCCTAGTTACTCAAGAAGCTGAAGATGATGGTTCAAAGCCAACCTGAGCAGGGAAGTCTGTGAGAGAGAATCCTACATACAATGTCACCACCAAAAATCCAGAAGTTGAGCTATGTCAAGTGACAGAGTGCTAGCCTTGAGCAAAAAAATAAAGGTCATGGAGAATGTCTATGGTCTGATTTCAAGCCTCAGGACTGGAGCACACACATGTGCATGCACAAGTACACACACACACACACACACACACACACACACACACACACATCTCATGAAAAGCAGATCAAAGGCTCTCTGTGAACATATAGTTAATTAGTAGGTACAGTGGGTGATAAGTCTCTGTCACAGACCTCTGTCCCACAGGAGGGACAAACCAATCTTTAACAATACATATGTGTGTTGCTGTGTTTTAATGAAACTTCATTTGCAAAACCAAGCTGAATATATACACAGAAGTAATTCAGAGGATGAGTAGTTCTCAAGGAGGGAGAGTTGAAGGCCAGCTTACAGTGCCATCTTCAACATTGTGCAATAAATTCTTAGGGAAGTGCCGAGTCAAAGGACTTTGAATCTCAGCAGGCAGCATCCTGTCAGAAGGGCAAGGAAATGGCTGCTACAATCTAGTTAGTAAGCTTGTTCGTGCACATTCCTTTGGTATCATCTCTAGTAGATGAAGATTGAAAGCCATCTTCAGCGATGCACCTGTTTCTCCCTGGAGAAGATCTGTAGGACAGCCTATGCTTCATGCCCTGATGTTAGGCAGAGAGGGGGTGGAAAAACTTCCTGTAGCTGCTTTTAGTGAATTGTCTTCAACACAATCATCATTCATCTTTTGGGACAGCTCTCTGGTCTCGTACCCTATGAAGCTGGGTACTGACAGTTTTAGGGAATATCCAGTAGGAATGAGAATATAAATGCATGGAAGACAATGGGGGAACAACGGAAGAGCTGAGCACAGCTTAGCCATCCTCTGAAGCTCTGCTTTACCATTCATAGTGCTTACCACCTTGTCTTGTGATAGAGCTTAAGGGCAGTAGAACGTGTATTCATTCCTTCTACTTCTATAAAAAGTGAGAAACCCTAGGTCAGACACACAGGTAGGGGTTTGCAGATCGCACTTTCAGAGCAAGAGAGGAAAGGAAACCTGACAGAGGAACCATGGGTAGCTAGCTGTTGGAGTCTAGTGGCAGCCTGGGGTCCTTTGTGATCACCTGAGTACGCAAATGGAAAGAAAACTAGAAATGGATCTGTGGAGAGTGGGGACACCCTGGAGCCACATCTGTCTCTCACCATCTTTAATTAGCCATGTCGTTCCAGCAGTAAACCATCACACATTTAGAAAATGCTTTTTTGGCTCCTAAGAATGTGCCTTCTCACCACAGGCATCACTCAGTTCTCTGCCCTTGAATTGTGCCTAGTGATGGGAGACGGCACTCTGTCTATTTGTCACTCTTCTCTGCTGGAATTGTCACTTTGTCGCAGGCTCTGGTTTTCTCACTCAGTTGTCTCTCACATGCTTTTGTGCCATCATCCAAACATTAGTAGACTTTGCTCTATCTTTAGATAAGCAAGAGATCTGGAGCTCTTCTTTCTCTGTTTTGACTGATTTTAAGAGCCACGTTGTGAAGGTAGACTTGTCTGTTTCTGAGGTACAGATATGTTCTGGTGGTCATTTAGAGGGTATCCTCGCCTATGGGTTTAAGCTTGGCTGCACAAGCACATCATGTGACTTCTGTGACATGAACACACGGCTCATCATTCTTATTTGTTGGCTTGAAAAGATGTTGATGCCTTAATGGACTGGGTGTTTCTGAACTAGGTTCATGGGTAAGTGCATCATTTTGCATTCATAACCACTATTTGCTGCACAATCTGACTTTTCATGCAACACTAGCTCTGGGGAAGGAAGAAACAGCAGGAGGAAAGCTAAATATCGAGGGAAGAGAAAAATCAAACCTGAGGCAGAGCACAGAGGCAGGGGCAGTAAGAGGAAGGAGAATCACCTAATTCAACCACATGGTTACACAGTATTCCAGTCACATGACCTCATGTGATATTTCTTACTGTGATAAACTGCAAGTGTGGTCCCTAGGCTCCTTTAATTGCAGAATGATGCAAAGAAAATCTTTTGCCATTCCAGGGTTAATCAGCTTTGGCCTAAGCAACACCAAATAGAGTTTTTAGACAAAATACTGCAACTAGATGTTTTTGATCTTTGAGATAGGCTTTCTCATCATTGAATATGGAACTTGGAGTGGTTCTGATATAGGGATTAAAAGCCTGTGGGCTCCATATGTAATAATTGACCACAATATTTGGCCACACGTACCTTAACTTTTCAAAACTAAACTAAACTTCAGACTTCATTTGGTTTTATTTAGAACCTTTCTTTTTCCTATCCCCAGATACAATCCAAAATACCATAATACTTTTTTATTACTGAGTGGCATTATTTTATTGAATGAATCATTAATACTTAAAAAAGAATGTTTTATATAAAAGATATAGATTTTTAATTTTCTTTTCAATATTAAGATAATTGGATCCTAAAAACTCTGCTTTCCAGTATATTCATGGTAAGTTAGGGTAGAATTGCATTGTTCCTTTAGACACAAAATGTGCTCTTTATTTCACCTCAGTCTCCTCTAATTCCACTGCACCCCAGATACTGGGGCCAGTGACAGCTATCATCATTACCATCACCCCTTACACCTCCTCTTGTGCTACAGGGCAGGGGCAGTAGAACAGCTATTATACACAGGTCTTTATGTAAAGTGAGAATGAGCAATCTAGCATGAAAACATAGTATGTTGCCCCAAAAGTCAGCAAAAAAAAAATTGAGGAAATAAAAATACATTTCAATAACCACTCAGTTTATATTGGAGATTTTGTTAGGCCCAAATGTGTTTTGTTTTGAAATCTTGGGATAAGAGCATCCTTTTCAGTTCTTGGCATTATGTGCTCGTGAAAAGTAGTATGTGCCTACCAGACTAGGGGTCTGTGGGAATTGTAATGGTCTTACCAACTGGGTCTATGGCGTTCGCTCTAAATTCTCATGCTAAGCTTAATTCTGGACCCCTTGTCCTCCACCAATGTGGTGCCACCTTTTCAGTTCTTCTGCTCTACTTTTGGAATGCCAGGTAGCAGTGTGAGTAAGAATTAGCACTTAGAACTCAAACTACTCAGTCTCCAGTTCAGCTTCACCACTTTGTTGAGGTATGAGCTTTATTCATATGTATTTATTTGGTATCTACTTGCCTTAGTTCTCTTTCATAACCTTGAGGTTATTCAATGGGATTCATCCTACAGGGTCATGGCGTTACATACATGAAGACACTGGCAGGTAGTGTGTACTTAGCACATAGGAATGCTTAAGTCATCAACACTATATCATCATCACCTTACAGTGCACTCTATCCCCACAGCAGCCTCATTGAAATCCCTGAGCCCATAGTGCTTCATCCTTTTCAATATTTGCATATGGTAAAGAGTTGGAGAGCAGACCGTTCTGTGGAGTTGATGGAGCATACTTAATGTAATTCTGGGGACAAATTCAGACCAGCAAGTAAAAGTTTGAGGGAAATAGATATTGGATCAACATCATGATGGATCATAGGTCAGAGATAGAGAGCAATGAATGGGGCTTCCTGGAAGGTGCTGAACAACCTGTCACTTGTGGTGTTCAAGCAAAGACTACATGATTGTAATGAGCTACTCTCCAACTTGGTACTCAGCAGTACAAGGATCACTTAAATTTATTTAAAGTTTAAGTTCAGTTCTTGAATTCAACTAGGTACTAGGAGCTACATTTTAGTGGGCTCCCTTGAGTTCTAGGACTTAGAGTCTCAGGTTTTTGCTTGGCTTTTTTGCTGACATTTAGTGTTCTACTACTTGACTTATGCTTCCACTTTCAGCCTTTCACTAGTCAATTTGACATGAATCTCTTGCATTCCTCTGCATAGGCTATCGTAAAACTTAGATTCTCAGTTTTTAGCCTCCTGAATAGCTAGGATCATAGGTATGGGACATCATACTCAAGATGGGACTGCTTTTATTAACACAAAACATATCCTTCTTCACAGAAAGTTCTATGATTGGTTCCCTTATAAAGGGATGTCTTTCTCTAGATTGTTTTGAATCCAGTTCTTGGGAAAGGTCAACACAGCAAGAATGGAACAGGAATAAAGAAGAAGATGAACTTTTAAGTCATAAAACACTTACCTATGGCCCTCTGCATTTCAGAAGTGCATGACCCCAAACAAAGCAAAGTTTAAGAGCCTCAACTTTTTTTTTCTTGAATAACAAAAATGTATGAAATCCAGGCTTAACATCTGGCACAATGGGGAGTGCATAGATGCTGGGATTGAAGATGATGGGAATAGAGCATGTAGAGACAGTGACTTCAACTATGGAAAAGCAGCCAAGCAGTAGGATCTTTCCAGAATAGAGATGTGCCCTTAAAAGCACTTAACCATGTGATGGCCCTGAGCTGAGCTCCTTAAATGCATTGTCTCATTTAATCCTGATACTAAAAAAAATTGTAAATGTTAATATTATATATTCATACATACATGTACAAATACTATGCTAAATGCACTAATGCTTAACCTCATAATTTTTGTGGCTATTTTATAAGTGAATATTACTAACATACACATGTGTAAGATATGTATGCATATATGATACACATAGACATATATGAAAACAGTATAATGAGCAAGGAAGGTAAGGAAATATGGTGGAAAGGTAAACTTGTTAAAGTATACAGGTACATTATGCTCATCTGGGGAAGGATCAGAGTGAAACTTGCTTTACTATTAATATTTGCTAAATTAAAAATTAAATTTAAAAAGAATTTTTGAATGCTTAGGAGCCTAGTTAAATTATTTATGATCAGGAGCCAGCCCAACGAGTGTGTAGACCCAAGGGTCTTTTGTTACAGATGTGTAAACCAGTACTTTGTCATGTATGAGCAAAGTCTGTAAGGGTTGAACACTTTGCCCTTTGTGACCTAGAGATAAAGGTACCATATATATGTCTCCTCTTGCTAATAACATAAGTTCCTAATAGAAAAAAAAAATGAGTCTGTGTCATTGGTTTCTTCTGTGTCTCCCAGAATTGTACAGGACACATGAGAAATTCACTTTCGGTACCATTGAATGGTGATTAATCTTCCAAAAGGAGAGATGGACAAATTATTTTTCATTTAGCAACTTACTCCAGTGGAAACATGTCCACTCTGATGGACCAAGAGTCATTATGTATCCATTTCTTATGGCTTTAATTACTGATAAATGCCTATAGCCAAGATGGAAGGGTGGCTCCTTCTCAGATAACTAGGATTATACGTAGATTGGAAAGTGCTGGGCTTAGGGAAGAGTATCTGTTGTTTTGAGATTTGTTTTATTCTTGTTGAATTTCTTTTAAGATGCTGTGATAGCATTCATTTACTTTTAGACAATTTCCAGCCCTGGGAGAAGGAAAATAGTCACACTAGCCAATATACATTTTCTTTGCTCAGCCAACCTTGCAGAACAATCCACTGAGGTAAACAATTAAAGAAATGTTACAGAGACTAAACCATAGGGAGAAATGAGTATTGACAGTTGCATGCTTTCAAAGTTCTAGGTCTTGTTTGTAGTGTAACAGGCAGCCAGAGGGTAAACCAACCAGCGAATTTTAGGTTGTTACTATGTCAGAAGTGTGGTTTACCTTGTGGCATCCCAGGTTCATTTGTGTAGGTCTCAAGAGAATTTAGGAGAGGAATGGCCATTTTGTGTTAGAGTTTTGGATCTTGGCAATCAGAGGAAGAATGTTTCTTTAAAAGATGATAGAGAGATTAAAATAGATGGAAGTGTAAATGTTACACAAAAAAGCCAAGATATATGTGCTATTCCCCAACACCCCCCCCCCCAAAAAAAATAACCCACACATTCCTCTGGATCTCAGCTTTATGCATAGCTAGGATTACAGAAGTCAACTATAGGCTTCTTGCCCAAGCCTCTCCTTCTTGAACTAATAATCATATTTATCATTACAATAACAAAACCATCATTTAAAATGGAAAGTCTCTGGTTAATTTAGGGATTTCTAAAAGACATGTTTTAGTTTACTCATTACTTTCATGTTTTAGATTCCTTTCCCAGGAGCCCAAGATGGTGGAGGCTTAATTATTTACTTTTTAAAATTTCATTTACTTTTGGAGCACCCCAGAACCTCACATATAGAAATTATGTCCTTAACCACTCATCTCCAGCCCCAATTATTAATTTTTATAAATACCTCACACTTGCATTTGCCCAATTCCTGTCCTGATTGTTCCCCTATCCCTAATCTTTAGTCTTCTCCTCCTCCTCCCTGGCTGGAATGATTGGTGGTGAATGAATGCTGCCCTTCTTTAAGGGCCTGAGCACTGTCCCTGGCTTCTTTTTGCTCAAGGCTAGCACTCTGCCACTTAAGCCACAGCGCCACTTCTGGCCATTTTCTGTATATGTGGTGCTGGGGAATCGAACCCGGGGCCTCATGTATACGAGGCAGGCACTCTTGCCACTAGGCCATATCCCCAGCCCAATGCTGCCCTTCTTTATAACTCCACCCATGCTTTTTGAAATATGTAGCTTAAGCTGGCCTCAAACTCATTCTCCTGCCCCAGCCTCCCAAATGCCGGGATTACAAGCATGAACCACCCCACCAAATATTATTTAAAATTGTATAGTCTTCAGAATTGCAGAGCTTGTGATATTGCTATGTTCTTGCATATGTAAGAAACTTACATTATCATTATTTATATGACAATAATATTTCCTTGGTTGGAATTTCAAACAATTAGCATCCACCTAGTGGAACCTGAATGGCATAAATTGATTTTCTGCTTCCTGACCTCAGTCTGCCTAAGAGATTTAATCCTGGCTAAAGCAGAAGTGGCTTTCATGACTGGAAGTCCTTGAGCACCTTCCTCTGTTAAGATTATGGCTGATCTATCACTAACCTTTCTAGGATTTACCACATTAGCAGAATGCTTTTCTCTAGCGTGAATCTGCTTGACATTATAAACTCTGTGGCTAATGAACCACTGTCTCCTTTGGATCCTGAAACCATGTGAATTTATCAGACTCTTCTCTCCAGCGAGATCTCTTTGCTTATTGTTCGCACACATTAAAACAGCAGGGAATTTCTTTTCAAATGTCTGTAGCTAAAGATAAATACCCTTACAGTCATGTTTGTAAGAAATTGCAGAGCCGTTTCTGATAACTCTTGAGCTGGCTGCTGTGGGAGTCAGAATAATGGCCCTCTGAAAGATGACCCCAGACACTCTGTGACATGCTTACCTCAAGTGGCAAAGGGACATTAATATTGCAGATAGACTTAAGGTTGTTGGCCAGTTGACTATACAATAGGGAGGTTATCCTGGGTTATGTAGGATGGCCCTGTCTCATGATATTATCCTTAAAAATAAAAACAGGAGGTGGTAGATCGAAGTGTTATGGTCTGCCTTTGCTGGCTTTAAAGGTAGGAAAATGAAGCTAAAAAATATGGACTGCCTTCTGAAGCTCAAGAAAGCAAAAGAGCCTCTCCTTCCTTTCAGGAACACAGCATGTTGACTCCTTGACTTTAGCTAATGACTTTAGCCAAATTCTGAATTAATGGGAATAAGATAATGATTATATGATGAGTCAAGTCACCAAGTTTGTGGAGATTTGTTATTATAAGTGTATTAGGAAAGTAAGACCAACGCCCTAACACTGCTTCATAGAATTCTAAGCTATGGCTGAAGCTAAAATTTATTTCAACACCAAAGCAGAAGGCTTATTCCTTCTTTTATAGGGAGCCATGTTGCAGAATCTATTTGTGGACACCTTGATATGAGACATGCTAACAAGGCATGGAGACATTGAATAATAAAATGCAAGTCTTAGCCAGAGATGTGTCGAGTTATACAGCACCTGTCTGACATGTGCAAGTCCATGAATTCAATCCCCAGTATCTTCCTCTGAAAAAGATTATTCTCCCTTAGAAGACTTTGTGTTAAGTGGGCTTGTAAGCTCAGCATTCTATTTGTATATATTCTATAGACCACACTTTGACAGTATTAGTTGTGCTAGTTTGAAATTATCAACATGCAGAATGAGCAATTATGATTTTCAAGACCACACTAAATAACATAGTTATTAAGTAAGTAGTATGGTGAAGTTGTTCATTTGTATTCTATCGGGATCAGTGTTTATTCTACTCTATTATTTTCAGCTATAATACCAGTATTTAGTTTCCCCTCTTGTATAGTAGAAGAAATTAACCAACTTCAATGGCTCTTCCATTCCTAGTCTGCTAATTTAAAATATCTTAGAAACCTTGTGGGTAATGCTTAATCTTCAGATATTCATGGAAGCCCACAATATCTGGGCAACCTGTACCACTGCTATCACCCTTTCTAAGCAAGCAAACGAACAAATTTAAAATTTTTTATAATACTTTAATATGTAATGGAATGTAGGTGCTGCTCATCTCTGTAAGGTGCTTGTCTAGTTATGGCCATAATAGGACATGATATACCTCATGGCATCCATGTGCTGTTGCTAGCATAACTTGGTCAAGTTTTCCTCACAGGACAGGATGCCAGCTTGACTTGTCCCCAAACTTTTACAGGCAACGGGGTCAGCATAGAAGAAATACAGCAAATTTTACCGTATTAACTACTCCATAGCTGTGTCATTTTCAGTGTAATTTTATCATAATTTCTCACTCTGTATGTTGAAAATTTCCATTTGGTACCACTAATATTGTCATGGTTAGTCATTTGAAATACTGTCTGTACACATAAGTATGACATATGCTACTAAGTAAATTCACAGCTTGGCCTCCCATGAACACCCAAGAAGGCTAACATCACTGATTCATATGGAAATGCTCAAATTTTATGCAGAAACAAAAATCAATGCACCATACATTAGCAAGCTGTCAACATATTGTAACCATGAGAAAGTTTTATTCTGCCCTAATGAAAACTGAAATTTATTGATATCAGTTTATTATTCATTGAATATTAGAAAGCCCCTTGTAAGAAGCTCATCAATCACTAAGTTTAATGTTCTCAAGAAGCAAGTATTATATTTCCACTCTTTTCTATTATGTTGGGTAAAAATGTGGTACATTTTTGTTCTAGAGAAGTAATCAGACAAAACAGAGTTTTACTGAAAACTCAACTTAATTACTGTCCAGAAAACTGATCTTAGGATAATCTTCAAGCCTTTAAGAGATAGTTATTTAGGTGGAAATTCAGGAATATGAACTGCCTCCACAAAGTGTTGGGCAAGGAGAAACTGGCCTAAACTGTAGCACAATGTATGGGTACGCATGAGAACAGGAACTAAAGAGCAAGAAAGAACTCACATTTCACATCATGTAAATATTTGTAACCCATTGTGTGAGATGGATTTTGCACATTATTTAATCTACTTGTGATGAAAAAGTCTGTTAGTATAGCTATTCCCACTGGAAAGGTGATGCTGAGTATCTGAAATAGACAGGAGTTTACTGGGGTTTACAGAACTATTGAGTCCCAGAGTTTATGGCTTTAATTTAACACATACCTGTCTGTTAACCTTCTAACTACTCATCTTCTTTGCTGGTTTCCAAGAAGGATGGAAAATGCCCTAAAGATTTTGGGCCTCAATAACTCTAAGGTGGCTACGTAGGACACCAGGTCTCATGGTTATTGAAACAGACACTGTAAGAGTGAAGACAGCATGATGCTGCTGCTGTAGACCTGCAAAGTCTTAACTATAGAGAGGACATTGAGCTGAGCTTTGTGCAAGGAGGAGGAGGAGTCTCATAGACTGGACTTGGAGAAATGACATCTTTAGCATAGAAAGAACAGTACAGGCAAAACTGTAAGCAATCAATCAATCAGTAACAGCCAGGATTTAGGTTTGGGGATGGCAAGCAAATGCAGTTAGCTGGATTGTACAAAGAATTCAAAGCCACAAGACATTAAGGAGGGCTACCCAATAGCACTTCATTTCTAAATATTTTGATAAAATTAGAAGTTGGGCTACAACTTTGGGAAGCCAGTGGTTGGTGGAAAAACAGAATTACCATGAAAGAGATTATACAAGTAGGCAGTAGGTTTAGAAATAAACATCCTTCCAAGTATATTTGAACTTTGGATTCAAACCTGAGCAATATATCGTATTAGAAAAATTAGGAACCAGGTCATGTGCCAGTGACTTATGCCTGTAATTCTTGCTATTCACGAGGCTGAGATCTGAGAATCATGGTTCAAAGCCAACCTCTGGCTGGAATGTCTGGGAGACTCTTATCTCTAATTAACCACACACACAAAAAATCCAGAAGTAGAACTGTGGCTCAGGTTACCACCTTGAAGAAAAAAACTCAACGATAGCACCCAGATCTGGAGTTTAACTTCCAAGAGTGGCATACACCTCCAAAAAAGCAGGAACCACATGAGAATATAAACCATTTTAAACCATGTTAATAAATTAGAATTCATATCCATTCAAATAATGTAAATCTTGCTCTACAGGTTCTTCATAAACTGGCTTACTTGCCCTGGCTTGAAGATTGGTTAAACCAAACTTTTCTCTATTGGGGACAGCATTAATTAACTAATAGAATTACTAGTTTTTCTGTACTCATTTATGAATTCCACTCAATCCTTGGAATATCTTTTTTTCAAAGTTTGGGGGCTGGTATTAGAATACATGCCTGGCACGCAGTAGGCACTCAACATGTCTTAATTTGGGAAGAATGAGAAGGAAAAAAGTATGTGACCTGAGTTTCATGGGGTGGTTGAGATTTGAACTTGGGCCATGAGAACAAAGCAGCTTCAAGATGGTGAAGCTACCCTAGTGAGCCCTGCTTGTAGCAGACCCTTATGCTGTCTGTGCTTGTAACTGACCTCAATGTTTTGCAAAAGCTATTTATTTCATTTTTGGAGCGACTTTTATGAGACAGACAATGCTGTCCTCATGTGATAGTGGAAAAACAACCTTTAGAAAAGCTGGTGACTTTTCTAAGGGTCATAGCTACTTCATGGGAAAATGGGAATTTAGAGTCCCAAATAGATACTCCTGACCTCCAAGCTTTACTGTGCTACCACGCTCAAGTACACGACTTTCTTCATTCTGATAACCATTTCTTGGGGAAAATAAATTCAATTTGAAAGAAAAATAAATAAGAGCACCTTCTGTCTGACAGTTTTCAGAAGATCCACCCTGGTTCTTATAAACAATTATCCGATTGTTCATTTCCTCATCTAGAACAAACAACCTAGGAAGTCCTCCTCCCCCACCCCCACCCCCACCTCACCCCCTGTGCTTCTAAATAGAAAGTCAGGTTATAGCTTTTGCCTTTTGGGTCTTCCAAACCTCAGGCTAACAGCCTTGCTGAATTTCTCAAGGTTACAGTGCTACTAATAGACCTATGTCCTACGTTCCGATGCTGCAGAGTCTCTGGGGTCACCCTGCCTCTTCTGCTCAACATGCCATGAAAAACTCTTTCCAGTGATGAGTTTAGTGGCTAGAAAGAAGGAACTACTACAGTTTAGATATCTCAGCAGTGAAGATCGTATAGTGTGTTTGAGAGGAATGGTTTCACAAGAGAAGGGTGAGAGTTCTCCCACCTGGAGGGCTCATCGGGGTGTAGCCCAGTCCATGAGACTTGACAGTATGTACAAGGCACTGGAATCAATCCCAGACCTGCAAATAGCAGCCACAAAAATGAGTCCAGGATTCTGTCTAACTGTAAGACTTGCTTCCCTCTTCTACCTTGGCTTTCAGTCAGTGGTGAGGATATTTTAGATGGAGGCTAAGTAATCCACGCATGTGTCATGTGATGCCACTAAGTCCTAACAGGAAACACACTGGGAAGTACAGTTCCAAGCCTGGGTGCTATGTTTTTCAGGAGACGTTTCCAAAATCTCAGAGAAAGAAAACAAAATGACAAGAACACTTTAAAGAGGTATTCAGAGAAAAAGTTTAATAAGAAACCTAAGGATAATGAGATAAAGGAAACTATCATTCTAGAGGAACACGGGTATCTTTATCTTCTAAAATTACATGTTTATATACCCATAGGCATATATTAATAACCATTTATAACCCATTTCCATGTGAGTTACTAAGGAAACAAATATTTGTCTAAGAAATCATAGACTATATGTTTTTCAATTTTAATTCATTATCATGAGCTTGGGTGAAGGTAACTAAATAACAAAATAACACCAAACCCATTCCAGCTAGTGTTCTAAATATAAATCATATTTTATACACATATTTGCTTCTTTTTTGTGTACAAGTCTCAGGGTTTGAACTCAGGGCCTGGGCTTTTTTGCTCAATGCGAGGACTCTACCATTTGAGTCACAGCTTCATTTCCAGCATTTTGGTAGTTAATTGGAGATAAAAGTCTCATGGACTTCCCTGCCCAGGCTGGCTTTGAACCTCAATCTTCCAATCTAAGCCTACTGAGTAGCTAGGATTACAGGAGTGAGTCACTGGCAACCAGCTTCATATTATCTTTTATATTTTTTAGTTATTAGTTTTGCAGTTCTAATATGAAAATCAAATCTTTCATATTAGCTTTCAAAGCCTCACAATAACACTCTGATGTGGATATTATGTTTATCTTCATTTTACAAACAAGGAAACTGAGGCACAAACCAGTTAACTAATTTATCAAAGGTCATATGGCTAGACACAGTGACAAGGCAGGCATTTAAACCCAGACATCTGCTTGTGGAGTCTCTATAATATAAATCTTGGATTTTGATGAAAATCTGCTTGTTTGTAAAAGTTCTTATGACGTTGCCACTCATAAAGCTGAAGAACTTGTCACTGAGAGGGGAAGGTGACATGATATGGCACGAATGGCAGTTGTAGTTGTTGAAGCTCATATGAGAAAGAAGGAAATGCACTTAGCTCTTTCTTGTTTTGGCTAATGAATTATTAAGTAGTGTCAGGGTACTGAGTTTCAATTTGCAGATAGGAAAGTGGAGGTTCTTTTCTGAAATTCTCAGTAACTTTCGTAAGATCACACAGATTGTGATACATGAACCTAGAGTTTGAATTGAGGATTGCCTGTGTGGCAAACTCACTCTGTGGCTACTGTGTCTGGTGCTGCTGAAACCGTAAAGAGTGGTTTGGATGTTGAAATGATGGAATTTGTGAGACATCTTGACCATGAAGGGGTGAGACTATAGGAGGAAACTACACATTGACTTTTTAAAACCAAGGATGTGAAGTAGCACGCAATGCACAAAGATGTTGGGTGAATGACTTTTCCCATCTCATGCTGTAGTAACCAAACCTGACAGAATTGTCACAGGCTGTGAGGTTCAGTGAAATGGCTTGAATTCTTGACTTCCAGAAAAGGCTGAGAACACCATGAATCATGTGTAAAACAGCAACTCATGGTTCTCCTAGGTCATTCTTCAACTAAATCCCAGCTTTCAAAGCATTCTGCAATGTGGCATGATGCTTCTTAAGCTGAAATGTCTAAAATGGAGACAGGGACCTCACTAGGGGTAAATGCAGGCTCATGAAGAGGTAAAATGTATTTAATTATTCCCCCTCCACAAGTCTTCAAAATGCCAGGCTGTTCAAACCCAACTTTGGACTTTGAGAAAATAAGGTAGCTTCTCTAATCTTTCTCTCCTTGAAATAAAAAAAAGGAAATAATTGTACTTAACTAGGATCTGTAGACGTTAAATGAATTTATACAGAGTATGTGTTCAGTAGGAGTGAAACTCAGAAATCATAGCTGCCTCTCTAAACCCTGACCTATTCAAAGGTGTTTGTATTCTTATCTCTCTGTCAATTATCACACTCTACACATCGACAAACCTCCCAGAACTTACTGTCAACTTTCTTTAGTTTTGGGTCTTTTTTTTACTTTTCTTATTTATTGTCAAAGTGATGTACAGAGAGGTTATAGTTTCATATGTTAGGCCTTGGGTACATTTCTTGTACTGTTTATTAGTTTTTATAGGTTAACTCTGAGTTTCCTCCTTGAGAATTTTTAAATTTGGGACTGGAAATGTGGCTTGCCTAGCATGCATGAATCCCTGGGTTTGATTCCTTACCACCACATATATAGAAAAATCCAGAGTGGCACTGTGGCTCAAGTGGCACAGTGCTAGGCTTGAGCAAAAAGAAGCCAGGAACAGTGCTCAGGCCCTGAGTTCAAGCCTCAGAACTGTCAAAGAAAAGAATTTTAAATTTTATTTCTACTACTGTATCATTAGTTGTACAAAAGGGTTTCCATTCAACATGTCCATTTATTAAGACAGCGCATCCTGGTCGCTTGTAGCTCCCTTCTTTCATTCCCCCCACCATCTCACCCAACCCCATCCATCCCCTCAAGTCACTTAGTTCTATTTTTGTATATATACATTGAATATTAAGATTGCAACAGGGATAAAGTCAGTATTTAAGTATCTACCACTCAGGGTAATTAAAGGATTTAGAAAATTGCTATTCATACAGCACTTTGGACCGTGTCACCACATAAACAGTGATGTTGTCTATTCTTAAATCCCATCTGTAACTATAAATAAGGTGTTTCTACCACTGAAGGCTCTCAGTGAGTAATGTATTCCACTTCCCCTGTGGGAAATCAGAATTCTTATAAATGACCTGCGCTCCTCTTGAGTAATTTCCATCCGTTTAGCAGCCTCATGCTTAGCTGGATACAATTGTCTTATAAAGTGTGCAAAATCTCTTCAGTATTTAAGAACCCTACAGTGGGGTGACATTAAAATGGAGCAGAAGGAAACAAAGATTAGATCAATAAACTTTCTTCTCTCTAGTCTACCAGTTTTCCTGACCCATTAAAGGTCAGGACTATTCTCCGTAAGTGAGAAAAGGATAAACACTAAAGGACAACACAAGTTACCTGAGAGGAAGGAGGTAGGTCTGCACTTATCAGCATGATGTTCCTAAGCTCTGATGGAAGTCTAACTGGGCTTCAGTGGTGCCACATCTCACACGCACTCTAGAATCACCTGAGGAGAGTGAACACATTTAGTCCAACCACACTCCAAACAGGTAGGACCCTACATCTGCTTACTGGATTTTCTCCTTCCTTTTCAAGCTCCCAGATGATTCTAATATTAAACCCAGGCTAGAAAACAGGGTATTAAAGTAATAATAAGGCATATTTTTAACATAAAAACAGAAAAGTAGGAACACCACTTAGATGGAAGGATGGTTTGTTTGTTCATATGATACTCAACATTCATGGTTCACTTAGTTGCTGCCTATATCTAGTGCTGAGAAAGATTAACTCCAATGTAAGCAGTTAGTTTATATGTACACATTCCCATACATCTGAGTCCCCAGTAATTCTCCAAAAGATAATTACAATGAAAAATAAGCCATCATATGTAAATATACATGCAGCTCTGCTAGGTAATTGCTGAGAATTTTTCTTTTGTCTACATTCTCAATAAAGACTCTATGTATATTTTATTTTTGTTTTTTGCTTTTTTATTGGACAATGGATAGTATGCTTTATTGTTATTATGTAAAGTTTATAACTTTCATAATCATAGGCTATATACTTTAGGAGTTTGAAATATGAGAAAATTCTGTGAAAGAACTCAAAGCTGAAGTAGAATGTAGAAGACAGAAGTTTGTAAGTAGTGTCACTTAGGTCTTAGTAATACTTATTTGTTCTTTTCAAGCACAGGCTCTGGAGCCAGGGTCAACACCATAATTTACCACAAATGACTTGTATATTTTATTCTGCCAATAACAACCAGCTTGTATAGTCCTTGAAAATGCGCCTCACTTCACCATTGTCTCTTATCATCTCTTGATCAAGCTAAATTTAGGAGATGCAGAAAGCCTAGCAAATTAGTGTTGGATTAACATCACTCACCAAGTGGTCTTAGGGTTTATTAACAAGGGAGGTACTGAAAAATGAAGGATTTGACTCAATAATCAGAATAGATATTTCTCAGTTCCCAGTGAAAGAACATCCCTGGGGCCACAAAAGAAGGGTGACTTCATCCTCTTGACTGAAGCGCAGAGTTATTTTTAATGAGCCTCATAAGTCGTACATGTTTATGGCTTATAAAGATGACCTACCTGAAATAAAAAGAAATTTTATCTAGAGTAAGGCAGGTATAATGGGGCATGACTGTGGTACTGGCTACTCAAGAGGTGGAGATGAGAAAATCATGTTCCTAGAACATTATAAGACAGGGAAGTGAGAGGCTATGCCCTAACCAGAGACTATTTTGTGGACAATCAAGCGGCCTTTCATTTCCAGTATTTTTTGGTTCATTGGAGATAAGAGTCTCACAGACTTTCCTGCCCAGGCTGGCTTTGACTCATGATCCTCAAATCTCAGACCCCTTGAGTAGTTAGAATTGTAGATGTGAGTCACCAGTGCTTGCCATGCACAGGTTTTAGCTTTCCCGATTTGCACAGGAAAAAGAGGGATAGGTAACATCAAATAAATGCCAACATCTTCCCCAAATGACCCGCACCTAGACCCAAGGCAACAGAGGCAACAAATCCATGGAGTCGGTGACTATTTCCATAAAAGATAGGATCATGCAAGAGCTTGTTGTAAATTCATCATTCAGACTCAGCACCTCTCCCCTTTTGTTTCTTTTGTTAAGAACTTTACATTAGGCTCAGGACAAGCATGTAATGAGAGGCTTTTGAAATCACTTGACAAAAGCACCTGATGAAAACAAGACTTATCATAAAGGATAAGATGAAAAGGCCTGGAAATAGCTATTTCATTTTTGATGCCTCTATTTTGTGATTGTAGACATTTCTCTAAATTGGGTCTTGTAACTCCAACCTGACATGCCAGAGATGACAGAGATGTCTGAAGCATCAGATACTCACAACCTTGTACTATTCACACACACACACACACACACACAGACTAAAGTTAATTTTAAGTCTTGGTTCTCTGCCAAAAAATCATATACTTGCATGTATTTATGTGTATATATATATATTTGTATGCACATATAAAATGCATATGTTTATATATGCATATATGTTTAGAAGTATGTGCATATGATAAAGGTATACACACAGAAATATGTGATTGAAGTTAGAAAAATAATTTGTGAGACCCACATTTTAAAATGGTTTTTTTAACCATGATATTTAACTAGTTATGAACTAAGTGTAGTTACATTTCAAAAACAAAACTAGCTTTCTATCAGGTTGTGGGAGGGGGATTGTGTATGGGTTGGGAAGGTGTACCATCAGTACTAGCACTTGAATTCAGAGCCTTACTCTTTCAACATTGCTACAGTACTGCTAAACTTCTCCTGCATATTTGTTAATTTTAGGATAGTGTAGTGCTTCACACCCAAGTGTACCCCTTCACCAAGCTCTACCTAGCCGCACACCACCTGTCCAGCTTCTCTGTTTAGAGTGGGCATCTGTTGTACTTTTTCACTCAGGGTGTCCAGGTAATACAGTCTTCTGAATCTCAGCCTCCTATGTAGCTTGGGATGACTGTTCCATACCACTGCACCTACCTATGGGTTAAGAAAAGATTTTTTTCTTAAGCCTTTCTGCGCAGGCTAGTCATGAACTACCTATTCTCAACCTCCAAAGTATCTAGGATGATGGACATGAGCCACCAGCACTCAGCGTCCTATCTGGTTTCTGCAGGAGCTTCTTCTCTTAACCAATTCTACTTGTTCAGCTCTTGTTTCATTTAAATCTTCAATCTCTGAGGGGTTTGCCATCACTCATCCTCACACTGATTTCAATGTGAGTACGATTGGGTGCTGCCTCTAAATTGTTTCTCTAAGTACTCTTCTTGTTCAATGACAGCTCCTGTTTCTAGAACTAGGCACACATTTACATATTCTTACTGTGAATAAACCCCAAACAGATATCTTTCTCAAGATAGCTGTAAATGCCATGTCTGCAAAAGACAAGAATACCACAACAGAAAAGTGAAGCCCATGCTGAACCTTCCAAACATTCTAGGGATTTAATGGTTGTAAAGTGGTATTTTCAAAGTAGGGTATATGCATGATTTTTAAAAGTTTGCAGTCTAAATTTTACCAATATGAAGCAGCCAAACATTCATTGCAAGGACTCAAAATGAGTGGTTGACTACTTAGAAAAAGAAATGTTATAATGGACTGGTGGAGGTCTATTGTTAAGTATGTGAAGGAAAAAAAATGACGTTGAAAACTTAGGATAAAGAAAAGTTATTTTCATGAAATCCCATATAAGAAGTACTCAGAAAATTGGAGAGAAAGTGATTGTTATGCATCCTTTCATGTTTTGCATAGTTTTTAATTGTACATGGACTCCAAATCACACAATCAATATAAGCTATGGAGGATCAGAACCAGGGAGAAAGCTGAGTGTGTTTAGCACTGATGGCACACATATTAAGTCTTCACGTTTTATATAGTGCTGACACACCTGCCAACACCTATGATTGTCACCAATGAAGGAATAGGCACCATTAGTAAATTACTATTGTTTGGTTGAATTATTTGAATCTTTGTAAAGATTGCTTTGTGTTTCCCTATTTTTACCTGTTTTAAGCTATTTGTTCTTGGGTTTATGTTTGTTTCTCTAATTACAAAACAAAACAAATGCAGCAACCTAGAAATTTTCAAAAGAGACCCATCAAGAGATCACACAAGGTAGAAACATTTTTTATCTTTTTTGCTATTAAGAGAATTATGATTTTTTCATTATTACAACATCAATAACAGCAGATTCACTGTGTGTTTTTTTTAATTTTATTGCAAAGTTGATGTGCAGAGGGGTTACAGTTATGTATGTCAGGTGATCTACTGTTATTACAAACATTCTCTGAGTCATTGTCTCTTCATTCGTAAACTACAGATAACACTTATTTCTCTACATTTTTATGAAACTAAAAATAAGTATCTAAGTTATTTAAGAAACACCCATGGATTGGAAATAATCAAATAAGAGATCATAGGCTTCAGTTGCCCTGCTCTTGGGTTGTTGTTGTTTTTTAATGTGGCAAGGATAATTTTGGTCATTTTTACAAGTGTTGGCCATCTTTACAAGTACCATTGAAGCTCATAAACTTGCACAAATGCTGAAGCTCAAATGCTGAGCTAATAAGCTCTTTGATGAAGAGGGCCAGGTGGGTTTGAAGATGGCCTAGAAATCTTTACTATTCCTCTGGGCATGTGCTCAAAAATGTCACTTTTAGTAATTGCTAATCACATGACAAATATCCCAGTGTGGAATTTGCAGGTGATACAAAATTGCAGGGTAGGGAAATCTCAGGGAATAGTGGGGCCTAACCTTGTTCTCAGACAGACTATATGAGAAAATGAAATAACACAACCAGTCGGATGGGGAAAATGATAAAGTGAGCACCAAAACAAAACAGTAATTAGAAGAAGGGAGAAGGGAGAGAAGGAAAGAAAGAGAGAGGGGGAAGGAACACAGGAAAGAAGGGAGGGAGGGAGGGAGGAGGGGGAGGGATGGGGGAAGGAAAGAAGAGAGGAGAGAAGAGAAGGAAGGAGGAAGAGGAGGCAGATGTAATTTAAAAAAATGTAAAAGTATAGTCAAAACAAAAAGCTTAGCCCAGGAATTGGCCCAAAAAACTATCAAGATTTACAGATATATAAAATTCCAGTATGTAAGGTCCCTACTCTGTCCTGAGGCAAGTTTCCCACTGATGATAGAAATAAAACAGATTTGTTTGGCTTTGACCTCAATTTTTAAAAAGTTGTGCCCTGAATATGCTGAAAAGTTCTTTCCAATTTGCAAGTTTTTACTCCATTTACTGAAGTCCAGGAGTTGTCTACAAAGAAGATACAGATGATGGGTTTGCAAACTATGGACAGTAGAGAATCACTTAGTTTATCATTGTACAAGTAGGTTAGAATGAGCAGAAGGAAGGAAGGGAGGGAGGGAGGGAGGGAGAGAGAGAGGAAGGAAGAAATGGAGGGGTGTAAGGAAAGGAAGGAGGAAAGGAGGGAAGGAAGGAAAGGAGAGACTGCTTTGAATTTAGGGTCAAAAGGGAGATTAATGCCTACTCAGTCAGGACCTTGTAGTGACCTTGTGGGGTGATAGGGTCTCCAAGAACCAGGAAAACAGACATTTCATTACATCTGTTGTGGTTGTTTATTTTTGGTGGTGCAATATTTGAACTCAGGGCTTTTCACTTGCTAAGCAGCTGCTTTCCTGCTTGAGGCATACCTCTAGTCTTCATCACACTTACTTTACATCTCTAATACCCACTAAATCATAAACACCATAAACGCCTTATACTACTTTTTTCATGATGGATTTCCACTTTCTAACACAAGGCCTGGCACATAAGAGTTCAGAAGAAAATAGCTGAATTCAGTCTAACACCTTGATGTGGGCTAATAACACATGATGCCTACACTGTAGTGACTTGTTTACTGTGTTACCAGATCATATAATATGTTTCTAACTATTACAGAGTAAATAAAATATTGTTATTTTCATCTTACTGTTGAGAACAGTGGGGATTTGAAAGCATGAGTAGCTCCATTAAAGACACATGACAAGTGAGTGTCAGAAGTGGGATTTGAACTCTTTTCCTTACACTGTTCTTTCTAAGCAAAATCCAAATAAGAACAGGAAGAGAGTCAAGCTATGCAAAGCAACAGAAGGCTTAAATCCAGCATATCTGCTCTCAGCCCTCTGCCCTTCCTATCGTACCCCTGACCCCACAGTGCTTAGTTTTTCCCCATCAAAGTCCATGAAAAACTGTCCCTCCTGGGCATGTTTTTACACAGCAGCCACCAGCACTCTGGCTGTGTAATAAATGTTGATGTCAGAACTACCATAAGAGATAGAAGTCATTTCATTTTGCTTCAAGACACGAGTCACCATCTGGAAGACCAGATATGCCAATCTTAATTTGAGACCAGATTTTCAAATCTAACTCCAATGTGAGGAAAATGAACATCAGTATTCAAAATGAATACTTGGGTCACTCTGCGGAGCAAATGTTCATTTCGTGAAGACCCTTGCTCATGACTGAAAGTGAATGAGTTCTGTAAACAACTTAGGTACCATTTTTTTGTATTCATTTGGGCTCTTGTTTGACAAGAATAGAAGCCCAGTTGGGCAAGAATAAAACACAAGGAGGAAATGCATTCTGTGGATATGCAGTATCTACTAACATGTTAGGACAAGAAAGGCACCTGGGACTCAGAAAAAGACAAAATATGGTTTATCTTTTCATGGTGAAGCATAGCTATCCACAACTCCCATGATTACATCTTGTTATTCAAGAGATCAGCCAGGTGGATCTGGGAATTCCATTCCTTGGCAGGTGTCATATTGCATGAATGTCACTGTTTGCTTAGTAACCATATGAATGACACAGACCCACACAAGATTTGTCTCTGCATAAAAGACAGGGTAAGAAGGAATGGGTGGCAGTAAATGAACCACTCTGTATGAACTGAAGAAAAGAAAGTTTTTCCTACTGTGTATTATCAAGTACAAAGGTAGAGTTTGAGGTGAGAGTTTACTAATTGTAAAGGTTTTATCAGATCAGTGTTTATTAAAATAGATCAAGCCTCTGAGTACTCTGGAGCCCCCTACGCCTTGATACATAAAATGACACTTTAACAAACATCCATAACTACTTCATGAGCTACTCTAATTTGGCCCATTTGTTTGTAAAAATCACCTTGCTAGTTCACCATCACATTCAGAGTTCACTTTCCGATCTTTCACAGATAATAGCTGCTTACTTCTGGGTCTCCTAGTCGTTTAGTTACTTATCATGGTTTTCGAGATATAAATAACCACATCCCTGGTAGGAATACTGGCTTAGCCTTTTCATATTATCTCAGTGATCCCATACACTCAATCTCTATATATTCTTTATGAATCATATCACTTTCAATACCTATTATCTCCCTGCTTGCAAAACTATCCTCCATTATAAAAGTAATGTATTATCTCCAGCTACCTTTCTCTGTCTATAGGCGAATCACATGTCAATTTGTGTGTGTGTGTGTGTGTGTGTATCAAGTGTTGATCTTATCACAATGCAATCTTTATAGATCTTTTGCCATGCTTCTGCCACAATTTTATTTTTTCAGTGTTCCCACCTGGACACTAATCCTTCTACATAAATAGCTTCTTGCCTCTGTTTTCAGTCTGTGATTACTGAACAGCTGTTTTCCCTGAGTTTTTGTGCTCAAAGCTAGAGCTCTACCATGTGAGCCACAGCACCACTTTTGGCTTTATTGGTGGTTAACTGGAGATAAGAGTCTCAAGGACTTTCCTGCCAGACTGGCTTCAAGCCATAATCCTCAGATCTCCTCTTCCTGAAAAGCTAGGATTACATGTGTGAGCCACTAGAGCCTGGCACTGCTTTATCATGCTAGCATTTTTCACTGCTAAATTATTTTGTCTAAACCTTAAATGATTGAACGAGGTTGTGCTATTTTAACCTGACTGTTTAAGTGTCTAGTGCTTCTTGATCAGTCACCCTTGCCATCATTCTCTCTCATCACTGTTGTTCCCTCCCCAGACTTATTTCACATTTCTTGCTTCCTTGGTTGTGTGTGTACATTGAGTATTCTGGCTGTATTTGTCCCCCTTCCCCTTTTCCATTCAATCACTCCACTCTCACTAGCCCTCTAGTAAAACTGGTTGCAGCTTCTTTAAAGTCAATTTGTTACACTGTGTTTATGGTTCAGAAGTTCGGCTCCACATAAATGCACTCGTATATATACTATGCTGCAGTCAACTAAATTGTGTAAGTAAGCATTTGCTTCTATGTGTGATTTTATGGGAGGTTATCATTTGTGTCTCAGATCCACATAGAGAGAAAACATGTGCCCTTTGTAGTTCTAGGCCTGGCTTACTTACTTCCCATAGGATCCATCTATTTCTTTACAAATGACATAACTTCATGCTTCCTGGTGGATACATAAAATTCCATTGTGTGTGATGACCAATGGAGTGGTTTATCATTGTGTAACCTTGTCTGACATCTTTTAAATGGATGGTACAAAGAACACATACATGGGTGGTCCATGTTGAGTTCCATTTCACCTGCACTGAGAATTCATGCAGCATCCTCTACATTAAATCTAGCCTGTCACTCCAAACCAAGACAGAACTAGCTGCAGATGTTTTCTAGACATTTGCCACAATTTTCTTGACAGCCATAGCCTGGAGGGAACTCTGACCTCACACAGAACTGCCTCCAATACTGTGTCACTGGTAAGATAGTCTTATAGACTATAGGTTATTTCCTGTTAGCCTCTTCAAGTCTTTTTCTGCAGCTAGTAGGTGCTCAGTCTGATGGAAGGTGCCTACCCAAAGCTTTGCTAGCCAGAAGCTTGTTTTGTTTGGTGTCATTTTCTTTTGCTTTGTTTTCTAAATATATGCATAAGAATGAGGTCCCAGGAAAGAGGTCCTGTGAGATCAACTTGCAAGATTCTTGCTCAGAAAGGCAGATCCTTTTCTCCTGTGTATGTTAGTTTGATATGCAAATATGATTGCCCTACATCTGGATTGCCAAAGTGGCTAGAATATTCTTCATAAAATCAAAAATTAAATACATAGCATTTGGACCTTAGTGTTCTTATTTTTACTATCTGTTTATTGCTTTTTTTTAAATTAAGGATTAAACTCTAAAATCACCAGAATAATCGATGGACTAAATCTTTAATTTATATTTTCAAAAAGCTGGGTTAGTCATCAGCTGAAAGCAAAACTGGAATTTCTGGTGTGTTGAAATCCAGACATTGTACCTCACTGACAGAATTCTTCCCAGGCCTGGCCTTCTCCATGCTACACATACAACGTGGTAGAATTTGTAGTTCCATGTGCTCAGAGGGACTATTTCAAGACATTAAGAAATTGTTGAGTGATAGACTGATATTTCACAGTTATGTAAAATCATCTTTTTAGGGCCATTGATTAAATATTGTGTTTATAAAGCCTGATTTGTTTTTATTTATGCCTTTTGCATTACATAGTGTCATCTAAACAACCTTTCTGCATGGAAATTTATGCCTGTGTATCAAGGAAATAGTCTCGGTGGAGAGTCTTGATATGTGCTTTCTCTGTGTCCAACCTCCACAACTGAGTGAGAAATAATCGTTCAGATGATAGAATGGGTGCTGGATAAATAAAAACAGGAGAATGTGTTAGACTGATTGGATTTCCCAGATGTTTTTTGTCTCTTAGTAAGCCTTCTTTCTCCTCTCAATGAGGACATTGTTTACAAGGCTGGTCAAGGATTTCTGCATATGGCCATCAGTAGTTCATATTATTTTATTAAAGTAATTTTATTTTAACTGTTAAGGTATTGTACAAAGGGGTTACCTTTTCAATCATATAGTTTTTAATAGTGACAAAAACCTGTTAATTGGAAGAGGTCCTGGTTGGTTGTCTGAGACCCTCAACCTTGAAAGGTTATTTATAATATGCATTCCTTTCAGCTCTAGATTTTCATACAAAGCAGTGACCATTATAATCATCTATATATGTTTTCTTCATCATTAAAATGAGTTCCTGAGATTCAGTTAACCTATCCCCATTCCATCAAAGAAATTTATGTAACTTGGTGAGTTAATATTAACCATAATAAGAGTACTCACTATAGCTCCCTAAAAGTCATATTCATTGTTTTAGTTTGTTATTTATAGAATGAAATATAAATTTCCTCTGTCAACTTACATTACAAAAAGTTTGGGTCAAAAATTTCAGCTGGCTTATGCATGTAGAGAAATAAGGATTCTTCATAGCATTTTAGGACGACATGAACCTAAACAAATGCATATTAGAATCATTAGATTTTTTTTTTTTTTTTTTTTGGCCAGTCCTGGGCCTTGGACTCAGGGCCTGAGCACTGTCTCTGGCTTCTTCCCGCTCAAGGCTAGCACTCTGCCACTTGAGCCACAGCGCCGCTTCTGGCCGTTTTCTATATATGTGGTGCTGGGGAATCGAACCTAGGGCCTCGTGTATCCGAGGCTGGCACTCTTGCCGCTAGGCTATATCCCCAGCCCTAGAATCATTAGATTTAAACTCAACAGTTACATAAAAAAAGGTAACAAACAGTACAAGAAATGTATCCAATGACCAACCTATGATACTGTAACCTCTCTGTACATCAGTTTGACAATAAAAATTTGAGAAAAAAAAAAAAAGAAAGAGCTGTGAATTTAAAGAAAACAATGGTTGCACTCATAAACTCCATTTCAGTAATAAACTTGTACTAATGAAACCCAAAAGCACACTAGCAAATCTATTAACCACAGCACCTAGAAAATGTACTTTGAAATCATTGTCAATTTAATCCTCCTGAGATTGTTCTAAGAAGTGGAGGAGGAGTAACAGGGAACAATGAAAAAAGTGAGATTGATTTGGATGGGCTTTAATATGTGTGAAGGTTCAACAATGAATTCCCTCCTCCCTTGTACATCTAACATATGCTAATCAACAATTGAGTGAGTGAGAGAGAGAGAGAGACAAAGAGAGACAGAGAGAGAGAAGATAAAGAGTAGAACATGATCATAAAACAGAAAAATAGTCATCTCTGGGGAGAACCAGAGGAAGAAGATATCAGGGAAGAATATGATAGTAGCCCATGATATAAACATCTGGAAATGACATATGAAACACCTTGCAATTTATTAAGAAAATTTAACTATATAAAAAGTGGAATAAGAAATAGAAATGTAGGGCTGGGGATATAGCCTAGTGGCAAGAGTGCCTGCCTCGGATACACGAGGCCCTAGGTTCGATTCCCCAGCACCACATATACAGAAAACGGCCAGAAGCGGCGCTGTGGCTCAAGTAGCAGAGTGCTAGCCTTGAGCGGGAAGAAGCCAGGGACAGTGCTCAGGCCCTGAGTCCAAGGCCCAGGACTGGCCAAAAAAAAAAAAAAATAGAAATGTAGAAAACCATCATCAAAATACATTATGTATCCACAGACATATCATAACACCCCTCACCTTGTATCATTAATATGTGCCAATAAAATAATGTTTAAAATAAAATAACTTCTCATTAAAAAAATCAATTTAAAAAAACCAAGCCACTTTTTATTCCAAACTGACAAGCTAGACAAAACTGTTCTTCATAAAGATATTTTTCTTTTTTTTTGTTTTTTATCAGTCATGGGGCTTAGTCTCAGGGGCTGGGCCCTGTCCCTGAGCATCTTTGTACTCAAGGCTAGTGCTCTACTACTTGAGCCACAGTGTCACTTGTGGTTTTTTCTGAGTAGTTTATTGCAGGTAAGAATCTCATGGACTTTTCTGCTTACAGTGGCTTCAAACCTCGGTCCTCAGATCTCAGCAATAGAGAAGCATGGCTGTGACACCTCCCAGTCACCATCACCTTTTCCTAGAGGAGATTCTGGTTCTAACTTCTAATTATGGTTCCTTCTCTTTCTTTCTTCTTTTTTTTACAAATCCTCTATTAAGCTAGATTTACATACTAGATTCTCTGCAGTGTTTGGATTCTTTTATTGTCTTTGTTGCCTGTAGTAGATGGTTTATTCCCATTGCTATGCATTATTTGAATGCATAAAGACACGACAGTTTCGTTCTACTACTGATGGACATCTCAATTCCTCTCAGTTTGGGATTTTACTGCATAATTCTCTCTGGATCTTTCTCTATGCTTCTTGGAAGGATATGCTCTTCATCTCTAGGAGAAAGATAACAATTTTCCACAAAATTTGAAACAACGTTATTAAAATACTTTGGTCATTTTACCTTCCTTAAGCTTCTTAGTTTCCTTTGACCAAACAGAAAAATTTCACATGGATTTTAAGCTTTACTATGAAATTATACTACACTTATACTTTGTCATTCCCTTAGTCTCATCCTTAACAATGCCTCCTCTTTTATCCCCAACCATCCTGAATTACTTGCCATTTGTTGTAGGTCTAGTCTTTCTTATTTACCAAGAAAAATTTAAGTCAATCTATGGAGGACAAAAGAAGAAAGGTATTCTTTTCTGAGGGCTCCTCTCATGAAGACCTTGCATTTATTTGTACATGCAGTTTCTGGAGCCAAAAATCCCTCTAAATATCTTTCATGCAATATTGACAGCAGTGGAAGTTAAGTACAAGCTGACTGGTCTTCCTCCATGCTTCAAATCCCATGATGACCCCATTAACCTAAATATCACTTGCTGTGAAGAATAAAATTCTCACCTTAGGTTGAAGTGTATGTACTTTTCAGCCAGCTTTTCCCTAATGTTATCTCATTACAGTCATTACCTTGCATGGATATTTCTTCAGGGAACTCAGAATTTCAGTTACCACTCATGAGATGCTTGCTGACAAGTGGGCAACTGAGCAAGGAAGAGTGATCATGGGTTTATGGGCACCTCACTGCAGGGCCAGACCACTCATTCTTTAATTGTAAGTTATCTGCAGCACTAAATTGAATGTTTTTTTAATGCATTCATTTAGACAAGGTGGCAAAATTTCTCTGTCATTTACTCTAACTGACTTAATGTCTAAATTGTTCTATTTCTCCCCATGGATATTACATTGCTTTGATGACAGTTAATCAATATTTGGGGCCATGAAAATGTTAAGTTCTAATTTACATCACTTTACTATTGAGCTAGTTTCTTCGTGGTGGTCAATATAACTACAATATCCAAGTAATATGGACAATGAAGTTCATATTTCAGAGCAGTTCATATTTCTTATTCCATTGATTCTTCCTATCATCTTATGAGGCTGTTTTTATAACCTCATTTCCCAAAGCTCTGAGAATTGAATACATATTTCTATGCTACATGTCTTGCAAGATATAGAGCTGGTCTTTGCACAAACTTAAAAGATGTAGAATTGGATTTGGCAGATTACACATTTCCTCACTGTAGCATTTGCCAATCTATCATGGCTCTGCAATCTAGGATTGCTTGTTAACAAGTGAGGCTCTACAATCCAGTTGACTATAAGTTGACTTAGCCAACTATTCAGCTATCAGTTGCTTACAATCAATGCGGTGTGCTTTTAGGACCTCCCTTGCAATAGACGTCTCAGGAAATCAGTATCTAATTGATTCTCATTCCCAATCATTCTTAGTAAATTTAGAGATTGTCAACTATTCTTCCAGACCCAGAGGCATACTTGTATGATAATACTCAGTCCTTTTGTAATAAGCACTGGAATAACAATAAAAGTAACTTAAATGGCTCACCAGTTTGAGACTTACTATGTCCCAAGCAGATTCACTTTTTTATTCAGTCTTTATCACTGCTTAATGTCCTGCATAAGTAAAATAAAAGGAGAAGAATATTCTGGCATGCCAAATCCCAAACTTCAGGGATAGAACCAGCAGGGTTGAATATGGCAGGGGTTACAAAGGCTGTGTGCTTCCAAGCACCACCATACTTCACTTGGAGTCAACTCAGTTTCATAGTGGCTCTTTCCCAAGGTCAACTCACACCTTTAAATTTAACAGAAATGAAGTATCACTTTTTCTCACACAGCCCTCTGGCTTAGTCTGATTGAAATGGGCTTGGACTACAAGCCCATTTTTGAACCACTCATTGAGAATAAAGAAAAGCTGTGCTGTTTGGCCAAATACAGGTCCTAGCCCAACTCCTTGAACTCTCGTTGAACTGCACTGTATGGACTGGAAATGGGGGAGGTCATTTCCTATATCCTGTTCTCAATTAGAACTAGGGGAGTGAAAGGGAATATCAAAATTGAGAGACAAAGGATAGAAAGACAAACGACTCCAAAAGCAATACTTGCAAAACCGTTTGGTGTAAACCATTGGTGCAAGGGTTCTTTCCATCCATATTTTTACTAGTATGCGTCTTTTTTATAATAGCCGTTCTTACTGAAGTAAGATAATAAGTAGCTCCTTGTAGTTTTTATTTACATTTCCCTGATGATATGCATGTTTTCCATTTATATGTGTTCTTTTAAAAATGGCTATATTGAACTGTCACTTTAAAAATAAAGCAAAATGCTATATTTCAATACTATATTTTTGTTTCACTTTTATATTTATTTATCACTATTGGACTTTTGTAGTTTTTATATATTCTGGATATCAACTGCTGTCAGATATTGGCTTGCAAATATCTGTCACCATTCTGTATATTTCTCTGCAATCTGGTGTCTATGCAAGACATTGAACCATATGTCTGTGATTTTGTTTTTGTTTGCTTTGTAGATTTTGTACAGTTGTAATCATCTGGTTCTTAATAAAAGTACCAAAATTTGAAAACATAAAGTTCTCTGCTGGGAGTCCCATCAAGTTTACTATCCAGGAATAAACATGGGCTGTGGGTTCCATCAGGTGCCCAACAGGCGAAATATTCATTCACTTTCTGTGTTGGGAGTTCGTTGTTAACATCCTTCTCTTTATAACTGAAAAATTACTATCAATATTTTCTGCCAGTTTCTGACCACAGGCTACTTAAAGCTTTTACCTCTGGTTCCTTTTCACATGTAAATTTCTATAAAGTGTTATAGCATATTTTTCTAATGCAAATAATGGAGATTCAATCTAGTGCATTCTACAAAGATGATTTTATGTATTATCAAAGGTAAGGCATTATATTATCTTTTCCATATAATCTTATCATGGAAGTAACAACCCCTCGTGGTTGCACTTCAAGGGGTGGGAGAAAGACATTACTGGCTGAAGTTCAGCAGACATCTCAGATAGGGCTGCCTCAAGTAGCATGGTTCCCTACTTCAAACTACTTCCCTCTGACCACAGTGAGTTTCTATGACTTACTCGTACGTTTTCTATCATGTTGCCTAGATAAGAGCAAGCTTCAGACATATCTTTCCATCAGCAACACAAAAAGTTGCTCTACGTTCCCAAGAAGTGTTCTGCAATTTGGTCTCGCTGTGTTCTAACTTGTGTCTAACTTGTGTCTCTTCACAACAGCTCGGTACCTAGACATGGCATGGGCAGCACAGCCAGGACATAGTTTTCTGTTACTCTTCATACCAGGGTTAAAACCAGTGCCTAAACCAGGAAGGAAGATGAAAAGTCAAAATATAATCACGCATGAGAATATATACAGAACTGTGTGTGTGCATCACACACATGATCACACTAATTAATGTGTGCTATGTGCAGGGTACGTTTCTATGATGTAACCTAACCCCTTTGAACAATCAACAGACAAGGTAGCAATTGCCACCAAGCACAGGCATGTCTCATTTGAGGAAGATGGAGTTTAAGGGGATAGAGGCACATGAATGGAGAAAGGAATGTGAGAGGGAATGCAGTCATAATATTAACTGTATACACATGGAAATGGAATCTGGAAACTTGAAGCTAGGTAGGTACAGGTGGGGTTGAGATAGATGAGAGAATGGGAGAACGATGGAAGGGGTGACACTGGTTAAGAAAGATGCATTCATTATGCACATAAACTGACATGTTGAATGGAAGCCCCTTTGTACACCTATTTAAACATAACACTGGCTTCCTTAGGAAAACCAACATATAGTCAACTATAAAAGTGAGACTGGCAAGTAGCGCTACAGCTTCAAGTAGTAGAACACTGGCTTTGAGTGAAAAAGCTCAGGGACAGTGCCCAGGCCCTGAGTTCACATCCTGCAACTGACAAAAAGAAACAAATAAAATTAAATTAAAAAATAAAGTGAGATGTTTTGTTGGGAAAGCAGAAGAGAGTGGAGGTCTAATAAAGAATAGAAATCACTAATGACACCGATGACAACAATAAGAACAACCACTTGAAAAGCCTTTCTTTCCTGATACACTCATTCTACATTTTCAGCATATTGAACTTTCACCAGCCTGCTTTGTAATAGCTACTTGGCCCAGGAGGCAAAACTAGCTCAACAAAGTGAAATTAGTGAGCATCATGTTGCAAGCAAGCAAGGATTCTACTACAATGAAGATTGTTTCCTCTCACTTAGTCAGCCCAGAACGTCTCAAGTTTGTGTGCTCACGCAAACATGTTTTTGTTACTGCTGACCCTCTCCATGAAGGGCCATAGTCCATTAAAGGAAGCTCATTTCAAGCACAGATGGTCCCTGGTAGCATCTGCCTGGTGGCTAGAGAAAGTGAATTCAGATGGCCTTAGACTTCTGGTCACATCCTGGCAGCCAGGGAGGAAATGAAACCTAGTTTATCATCTTGATAAACAATCTCTTTCAGTGCCTCCGGATACGTTATACAACACAGTAGAGTCAAATACTATTAAATTGTCATCACTGTCAAAAAAGGAAAGCAGTAAGTTTTTTCTACCTGAGTCATGGTTAATGATTTCTACAGTGTGTAACACAAATCAGAGTTTCTGTTTGCCTTCTGCTTTCTTAAAAGTGTCTTTTTCTGATCTCTGGAGATATGAATATGAAGCACTATTGCACAATATAAATAAATATTTACTTTTAGTATAGTCTCTCAGCCAAGCCAATAAAATACCACGATGACAAGGACTAGACTCTTGGTTTAGCAGAGGTGTATGTGATGAGGAAAAACACAGGCAGGATTATTCTAGTTCGTCCTGGAAGGCAACAATTTGAAAGACTCTATTTCACTGGACAAAAACTTGCCCATGTCTCCTCTAGATCATTTGTATTTAAACAACGTATTTGCAGGAGTTACTAATGTACTTTTGATGATCTAAAATACATTGTTTTAATTCCCATCATATTAATATAGGAGACAGCAAGCCCCAAATCTCACTGACAGAGATCAATGAAGGCTAAGGCTATCTGTGGTCTTATAGAGATGTTTCTTTTTTTTTTTTAATGGATTCATGTATTGAATAAGTTTAATAAACAGATAAGCAATGACATAATAGGCAAATACAAACATTATGAGGATTTTAGATTTTTTAAGAGTAAATTCTTATTCATTAAGAATAAAATACTGTTATTTTCCTGAAATATAGAGATGGATTTCAACAAAACTTAATGAAGTAAGGCACAATGTCTAATAAGGCAAATTTACATAGTTAATACATGATTACAATGTTTTGATGTCTTGGAGGGGGTAGGAAGTATGCAACATAGTTTCAATATTCTTTTAAAGGAATTTACCATTATAAAGTAACATTTAAATTTGATATAATAAAGTGTATCTTATCTAGAAAATAAAACTTTATTCTTGAAGTATTTTTGCTGGATTACACCATTTTTTAATGTTAGGCTTTAATTATATACTTAATTCAAAAGGTTTCGAATATAGAAATTACAAAATCAGATCACAGTCATCTGACCAAAGTAAAAGTAAAATGCATTTTCAGCATCCTCTATTGATACTTTGAAGTCCCAAGCTTTATGAATAAAGTTAAAATACTGGTTATTCTAAGGATTTTTCCCATTACAGTTTTGTTTATCACAAATACAGAATGGGATCAAAATGCATCAAACTTCAACATAAGTCTCAAACTACTGTAAAGTGACTGTTGAGGATAATACTCATTCTCAGTAGCACATCAAGGTTAATCATTATGATCAGCAAAGCTGACTGGAGGTGCAGCTCAAGTGTAGAATGCTACTCAGGAGCAAAATTTGTGAAGGGATTCTTTCATATCAGTTACAGACAAATTAAAGAATGTCTTAATGTTTTCAATACCAGGTGACATCTGAAAAAAAAAAAGCAGTCTTATCTAATTTATCTATAACCAAAGGAGCAAAGCCACAGCAATGTCTGGTGAATGTGGATGGTTCTTTCACCACAGCTTTCTGGTTTGATAGTATATAAATAACCTTCCTAGAACTAGTAGATTTTAATATATCCTAGACTATTTCCCATAGAAACTAACGAGCTAGGTAAGTGATCGGAGCCTCCAAATTAGAATTGCCTGGAAAGTACAGATTCAACAATGTGCAGAGTTTGTTAGTAAATCTTTACTTCAGTTCTTAATAACTTCAAACCAAGAAAAAGATTTGTAAAATGTTAGTATTTACAGGTAAAAATACTGAAAATACACCCTCTTTTAATCTATACTATAATAAAAAAAAATCAGTGACAAAGCATGCTAGGCTTCACAGTGCTAATACTACACTGGATGCTATATGTGCACTATATATGTGGAGTTGTTATATATGTGTTGTATAAAAAGGAATAATAGAAAGAAACTGCTGTTATCCTTTCATGGTACCACATACATTTTTGAAATAAAATTCTAGGAAACGTCCTTTCCTGATTTTATTTCAGGGTATTGTTCCTTATGACAAGGCTCTCCAGTAGCAGTATATTGAGGGTGCCTCCCCACAAGTTCTAGAGGGTTATTTAAAGAGCAGGGTGCAATCCTCAGCTGCAACAGGGATTCACTTACCATGACCTGGACCACGATCTCCCTATTTTGTGCATTTCGAGTAACAGAAATGACATGTGCAGACCACACAACCTATCTTTTCATTGGTTGAGCTGAGGTCTCACAAACTTTCTGTCCCAGCTAGATTTCAACTATGATCTTATGTTTCTCTGGCTTCTTGGTAACAAGAGTTATTTGCCTTCAGTCATTGTGCTCAGAAATTTAAAAAAAAAAAACAAAAACGATTTCTGCAGTTGAATTTCAACCTATGAGTGTGTCAGCCATTGTTTTGCTTTTAAAAATAAGGGGCTGGGGATATGGCCTAGTGGCAAGAACACTTACCTCGTATACATGAAGCCCTGGGTTCAATTCCCCAGCACCAAATATATAAAAAAGGCCACAGGTGGCACTGTGGCTCAAGTGGCAGAGTGCTGGCCTTGAGCAAAAAGAAGCCAGGGACAGTGCTCAGGCCCTGAGTCCAAGGCCCAGGACTGGCAAAAATAAATAAATAAAATAAAATAAAATAAAAAGTCTGAGAGACAATGACTCATACCTGTAACCCTAGCTAATCAGGAGGCTGCCAACTGAGGATGTCATTTTGAAGCCAGGCAAGGCAGGGAAGTTCATGAGACTCTTAATTCCAATTAGCCACCAAAAAATACTGGTAGCAGAGCTGTGGCTCAGATGGCAGAGTGCCAGCCTTAAGCAAAAAACCTAAGGTAGGTGCGCAGGCTCTGTGTTCAAAACCCCAGTACTAGCAAAAAAATATAAAAATAAAATAAAGTATCTAAAGAGTGAGAGTTGAATTGATGGTGGTACTATTATCTGTCTCATATCAAAGGGATACAAAGTCTAAATAAATTAGTTACTGGTTTAAGGAATGTCCTATGTTGATGAAAAGAGGGGAAAATGATGGTAATGTTTTCTGCCAATGATCCTAATCTCATCAAAGATAATAATTCATCTGATAGCTGTAGTGGACATCAGAATTTGTGGTGCCTTTTGAACAAGCATTCTTACAATTGCCTGGCCTGTATTTGCTAAACTTTTATACAAGTTGGTTCTCAGAACAACCCTATAGAATCGATACTATCACTCAGAACTGAAATGTGGAATAAGAAATTACAGGAAACACCAAATCCAGGTCTTGAATCTTAGCAGGCAGCTTCTGAAATCAGTGTTCTCACTCATCACACTTCACTTTCTCAGGCACAGCTGTTCTGTCCAGAATTTACACCCTTTTCGTACTTTTGTCTGTCTTGTGTATACTTCAGGGCCCTGAGACAGAGAGGATGGTAATTTGTTTAATCACAAGCATAAACAAAGCAAGCAGCCATTTTGCCCTGCTCCACCAAAACATGTTTAAAGATCCATTAGTGTCTCTCTTGTCAATGATTTACAGACAAAGACACTTGGAGCTTCCTTCCAGCCCATTGGGTCAATAAAGCATTTTTAACACAGTCTTAAATATGCATTTCTGACATCCTGCTACAATAGATTCCAAGAGAGCTATTTTTAAAGCCTTGATCAAGAAGTCCTACAAAAGCCAACCTAAAAACCACTACTTTTTCTTAACTATTACAGCTTTTAAAGAAAGGAATTTGCAATGAAGTGAAAATGCAAGACTCCAAATAATCATGTCACTCTTAATATTCTTTAGTCCTCATTTTATTTATTTCCTCCCAATGTTGCCTTTGCAAACACAAATCCTCCTTTGACTCTTAATAAGGAATGCTGTTTCCTTATAGGATCTCAGTTGTTCTTTTATTGTTAAATCATTTCAATTAGACCATAAAGCTTTTCTTTTGTATACTTTGACTTCACCTGCAACCAATATTTCAAGTTGCTTTTTCCAGTAGTTATATTAGAAGGGAATTTTTGTTTCTATGTTATATTTATCATTCAGCTCATCCTTAAAAAATACCATATGGATAATATTTAGGAAAAAGTTTTTTTTAACCTTCTCTCTTTTCCTTTTCATTATCTTTTTTTAAAAATTTGCCAGTCCTGGGGCTTGAACCAGTCCTGGGGTGCCACTTCTGGCCATTTTCTATATATGTGGTGTTGAGGAATCGAACCCAGGGCTTCATGTACACAAGGCAAGCACTCTTGCCACTAGGCCATATTCTAGCCCCATCGTTAATTATCTTTAAGTGGTTGTACAAAGGAGTTGTCATTTAACAAAGCATTTTATGAATATAATGTATCTTGGTCGATGTCACCCCTTTCAACATTCTTATCTATTGCTCCCCTGCCCACCTCTTTCCTCACTGCTTAATTTTGTAGGATGTACATTGCAATTTGACTGCATTCTCCTCCTCTTCACTTCTTCATTTGTCTACCATTTTCCCCTTGACCTTATTGTACTCCTTTCAAATACTGCTTCCTAGTGTATTTTGTTGAACTTAGACTTTGCTTTTCTAAGGAATTGCACTATTTGAGTTCTTCTGTAAATCTAATGTATTTCAGTTAATACATTTGCATATACTTGCATATCACCCAACATATTATAAGTTTTAAGCTAAATCTAGCTTCCACATGTAATGGAAAACATTCATCCTTTGTCTCTCTGTCCCTGACTTGCTTCACTTAACACAAGTTTCTCCCAAGGCTTTCCATTTCTTTCCAAATGGTACAAGATCATTCTTTCTAATGGAGGAGTTTAGTTCCATTGTGCATATACATCATATTTTCTCGATCTATTCACTTTCTTTTTCCTTCTCTGTTCACATTCCCTCCCTCCCTCCTTCCCTCTCTTCCTCCCTCCCTTCCATCCTTCCTTCCTTCCTTCCTTCCCTCCTCCCTTGCTCCCTCCTTCCCTCCCACTTTCCTTCCTGAATCATGTTATCACCCCATCACATAGTGAATATGTGCTCCCTGCTATGATGCCTGAGACTAGGGACTAAAAAAAATGAACATAAAGTCGTCTCTGCCAACATGGAGTGTCCAACAACGGACAAGTGATAAACTATCATTTCCAATTAGAATCCATGCTGAAAAATAGAAGTTAGGGAGGCTAAGAGAACATGACTTAGGTCCAAAAGTTAGTTTCTAAGGTAGAAGTTCATTTAATGAATATTTACAAACCAAATAATTACCAGAGGCCAAGCTTAGTCTGCAAACAGACTGGTTAAATAGAACAATTGCTCTCTTTCCCTGTATAGCAAATGTAAGCATATAGGAGGAGATTGTATAGGAGGAGAAAATACCCATCATAATAGTTAAGAACGATTGTTCAATGACCTTAATGATGAATATAGGGACTTACACTCACACAACAGTATAGACATTATGCTCATGCACTGTCTTGTTTTACTTTTAAGTCAATTATCCTTGATTTAAGTGTTCATTCTCCAGTAGCATATTGTCTTCTTTCTCAGGAAACCCAAGTTGCTTAGTTCTACTTCATCTTGGATGCAAACTGCTCAACACCAAAATGTACACTGATCATCTAAGACTCTGGTAGATGAAAAGGAATAAATATCAGTAACTTCTCATGGGTGCCCGTTCTAAATGAGTGGTCCCATTTGTAGCTCAAAATGAGCCTGGTGGTTGGCAAAAGCTATTTCAATCAGATGTCCAGTCTAGGATTAAATGTTGGTTTATGCCTGCCAGCCATTCGTTCCTAACTCCATCATTCCCTTTCCATCTATGACTCATAATTGCCATCAGGGGAGGGCAGGGTCCTTTGAAAAGAAACAGTATCCTTACCAATTCATCTTCCTTGGGTTACTTTGCTTGTACAGATGATAGTGATGCATGGAGCTGGAGAAGAAGGACCATCACTAGGGTCTTGTTGGGCTTAGCATGTATAACTTTCCCAGGACACACAGAGAGTTGAGGCTGCCAGAAATAATCTTGAAATGCTGTCCACCCCCATCCTACCATCTCCCTTTGGGGCATTAGGAGCATTCTTTGCCTGTTAAAAAGAGATTTGATAAGGTACCCAAAGCTGTGACAAACTCAAGAGAGAGTGGAAGGGGAACTAGAGCGATGCCCTGTGGCACTCACTTCCTTGCAGGGAAATTTTGCTCGTTATTCTTTATGCCACATCCACTGCATTTACTTAATAGATGACTTCATCTGTCTTATTTTCTGGATGTACCGATATTGGACAGAATCCAGAAAAGGCCATTTTCCAGACAATCTATACATAAAACAAGAAGCTCAATTTTCTCAGCACTTAGCTTTGAGAGGTCATAGATCATCTTCGAATCATTTTGACTTAGACAAAGATAAAATGGAGGGATGGATTTGCCTTGGTGCCAAAGAAAAAGTCTGAAACGACCAATGTTATCATTAGCACTTAGAAATAACCTTAGCATGTAGATTGGAAGGGACAGTTTGATAAGTAATCTTTAAAATTAAAATAAAATAGACTTAAAGGGATAGATTTCATGTTTCCAGAAAGGATTGTGACAAGCCTATTCTTCCCTTTTTACTGGAGCTAATTTAGAGTCCCGTTTCCATGTATGCAAGCAGCCTGTTGACGCTGACAATAGGTAAATAGGTAAATAGGACTTCACAGCTGGTCCTAGAAGATCTTGAGAAATTTTCTCTCTCTCTCTCTTTCTCTCTCTCTCTCTCTCTCTGGCTAAAATAGAAAGGCTGGATTGTATTTTCATTGAATCTGATTAGCTTCTCACTATATAAGAAAAGAAATACAGAAATGATTGAAAAGCTGTACTTTTTGCTACTTTCTGACACTCTACCATGTCATTGACTTTCAACTCTCTCAGACATATTCCATACATGAAGGCATCCATCTGTCCCTTTAGCCATGCCATAATTTTCATTTTAATACTTGCTTCAGAGAACTGAAATCAGATAAGTCCAGTGTTTATTTTTTCCTTAGCAGAGAAATACCTTTGAGAGGTCGATTATTCTACTTAATATTAAAAATAAATATCTAGAGTAGTAATTTCTTTTCCTTTCCTTTGCTGAAGGTGGGTGCCAACACATAGCCCATAGACACCTCCCACAAAGTGTTACCTAATAACCAGGATCTGTACATCCTAAGCAGTGTTCTTCTATAGAGTCAATGTTTTTACTCTATCTACACATGAAGGTACCAGGATTTCATAATCAAGAAAGATTGAAAAATTAAATTGTTCTTTTTAAATTATTTTATTAAGTAGTTGTGCAGGAGAGTTGTCATTCAACAAAGCAGTTTATGAATAAAATGTATTTTGATCCATGTCACCCCCCTTTCATCATTTTCTCCCATCCTTCCCTCAATTTTGTTAATTTTATAGGATATGCATCAGATTCTTTCCCACTTTCTTCTTGTTAATGCTAGATAGATCATTCACAAATGTAAACTCTGGAACTCAAGAAATCCAAGTATAGCCAATCAGAGCTTAGAAATATTGAGCCCTGTGGTGCTCCACCAAGTTCAGTGAGGCCCCATTCTGAGATGGGAACCAAACAGTAGATATAATGGAAGCCATAGTTCAACTTGTCAAAACCAGATCTGCCCGTTATTTAAAGCAATACCTCCCTGGCTTCTTGCATATAAGCCAATCACCTGTGAATCTGCGGAAGACATGGCTCCATGCCATTGACTTTATATAAACAATTTTGGTGGAAAATGAACCTCTTGTCAATTTCCAGTTACCAAGCTCTCTCCCTGTCTAGAGAAATAGCAACCTGTTTTCTATGGTAGGATGAGGCACAAAGCTGTATATAATGATTGGAGGATCTTCACTGCTCCCGGTACTTGCTAAACAAAACATAGGCCATGTGTTTGTTACATCACTCTTAATGTCAACTGCCTCTTCTGTAATGTCATAATTAGGACCTCATTTGGGCCTTTGTTAGCATGAAATAAGGTCATTTATGGTGTATCTATCATGGTAACCAGAGCATGAGAGAGAAATGTAATAAATGATTAATTCTGCAATTTAAGGTTAGCAGTCTTAGTTACATGTTTGAGTCAGTTTTTCAAAGCTGTATATCCTTGCTATATCCATGTGAATGGTAATAGTCTTACACTGATCTTTAAACACTTCAAAAGTGTACATTAAAAACACTTTTATAACCCAGATAATATGCCAGACATTGTTTTATATATAAAGCAGTAGGAACCCCTGTCTTTCAGAAGCTTCCATTCTAACAGCTAACATATAGACAATTAGTATAATGAATAACCACATTACATGCAGTATTTGAAAGTTAAGAGTTGTTTGTGAGGAGAAAGATAGTAGACATAGATTAAAATAAGAGTACTCATGAGTGTCAGCTAAAAGAATTATAATTTATAGAGTTGTGGAGTAAGTCACTGGTGAGTGCAACTTTAAGCAAGGATGAAGAAGTAGAAGGAAGCCAGTAGCAAGCCTCTGGGGTAGTGTCCCAGGTTATGCAAACACCCTCAGGAGCATTGTGCCTGGCATGTTGAGGTAATAGCCAGCAAGGTAGCCAGTGTCCCTGAAGGAAACAGATTAGACTTGTGGCAATGAGTTCATGCAAAATGAGGGGACAAGGGACATCTTGGACACTTTCATTAGCTAACCATCCCCAGTGGTGCTAAATGCATAATCTAGTGTTTGTATCTACTGAATTGGCTGCAAATCACATGAGGTTCAAATTACATCATGGGAGCTTTCACCAGCTTGTGCAGTTTGCAACCATAAGTGTTACTCCTGATCTGTGTTAAAGCCAAGTGGTGACTTTAAAATTAGCAGCATTCTCATGAAGTGCAGAACTAGCTATTACTGACCTGACTGAAGGTAGTTGTCAGTGACAATTATGAGCTAAAGTAACATGATTATAGGTGTCTGGGTTAGAGTGTAATGTGCCATCAGTCCTATTCCATTAACTCTAATCCTAGGGTTGTGTGTGTGGTGATAAGGGAGGTATTCTCCTATGATCCAGGTGTAAGCCTTCTTATTTCCTGCTCAGTTTTTTGCAATAGCCATTAGTTTCTTGTTCTTTGCTACACTGCACTGCCCTTCTTCAAACCCTCCTGTACGCAGCTGCCAGGATGTGCCCTAGAGAAAAAGTTCACAGCAGTTGGTCAGTCTGTAGCTCCAAAATCCCCTTTGTGGCCTCATTGCAATAGTGAAGCCTGTCCAATATGAAGCCCATTGCAATGTAATCCCATCTTACCTGAACAAGAAACCTCAGTTCTGCCAACTTCAGTGTAATTTTCAATGCCCTAACCAGGCCTGTAGGGAAAAGGCAGATGTCCAGATATGGCCAGGAAATGTCTAAAATGATCCTAAAGCATCTTGAAGAGCCAGAAAGTAAAACAGTGCTCAAAATGAAAGCAAAAACAAAACAAACCTAGAATGATCAGAGAGTGCCGAGAAGACACCAACACCCGAGGGAAGAACCAGTGGTAGCCACAGCTGGGACATTTTGAGCATCTCTGTAATGGAAAATATCCCACAGATAAATAAACACCCATGTGTCCATACTGATATTTTTTTAAAAGTAAATAAAAATTGAGAGGGATACAAATCTCTTGTGCAGGAGAATTCTAAAAAAAATGGTATTAGATGCTGTCATTGCAAGGAGGTGGAGTGTAACACACTGTCTTAGTGTGGGGGCTGTGTGTAGTGACAGAGTAGAATCCAGAGGAAGGAGGCAACATCTCCACAGTGAAGTCATCTGAGACGCACTGCCTCAGCCAAGTAACCAAGTGCAACAGCATGATACGCTGTTAATTGGGTTTAATCAAAATGACATTTTGCCACTATAATCAATCTTAAACACACACACACACACACACACACACACACACAGCCTAATCATGACAAGAGCATTAGACACATCCCAATTGAAAGTTGAGAGAGAGAGAGAGAGAGAGAACAGCATTCCCATTAAAGTTATCTAAAAGCAAGGAAGGTTTGAGAAAAATGTTTCAGCTAAGAGAAGCCCAAGGAGAAAAGACAACTGAACATAATATGTCATCCTGAACAGGAAAGGTGAAAACTGAGGAAAGCTGAACACAGCCTAAGCATCAGTTAACCAGTAATGTGTAAATATAGGCATAGTTGTGACAGATGTGCTGTGCTAAAGATGTTAGTGATAAGAAAATAGAAATAGAGAGCAATGGAGTGTGGTATGTTTGGGAACTCATACTATCATCTTTACAAATTTTCTGAAAATATAAAATAATTCTAAAATAAAAAAGCTTCTTTAAAAAAACACAAAAGAAGGTTCTTACATTAGTGGAAAGCCTCCCTCTCATTACCACCTCTTGAAGCCCCATCTTTCAAATCCTAACTTAAGAAATCTTTGTGACGTAAGAACTTAGGACTTACTTTGAATATTAATTTTAGCTAATTCACCTATTTGTTTTGGCATCCAAGAGTTCTGGATATTTTTCTCTTGTCTCTGTCTGTCTGTCTCTGTCTCTGTTTCTGTCTCTGTCTCTCGTGTGTGTGTGTGTGTGTGTGTGTGTGTGTGTGTGTGTGTGTGTGTGTGTGTGTAGTATATTGGGGTAAAGGAATTGGGGGATAGAAGTTAAGAGAAAGTTTCCATGTATTTGCAAAGCTCCTGAGATAGGAAGGAGAGTGACGTGAGCAGAGAAATACTCATTGTGGTTGGATGTGGATATGGCTATCATAGATGGCATGTATGAACTCTGCCATGTGTCTGGCTTCCTGCCAACCCCTATACAAGTATTCTTTGGGTTTAGACCCACTCATCCCTGTGCTACCGGTACTATTACTATTCACATCTCACAGATGAGGAAACTCCAGCACTCAGGTAGTAACAATGCTGAGATCCAGATCATGATAGGCTTGTTGAATGTCTGAATTCTTCTACCAGACAACCTAAACTCAGCATCTTTTAGGTGTATTACTTTTATAGTAGACCACAGTTTCTCAGTCTTGGTATTATGGATATTTTGAGGCAGTTCTCTTTTCTTATTGGGAGGTTTGCTATCATGAGCTTTGTAGAATGTTGAATAACATCTCTGCTCTCTACCCACTTGATAAAATTAGTCCCCAGCCCCCAACAGTGATGACAATTTTAAAAATTCCTCAACTCCCACTGCATTGAAATCCATGGTAGGGCACTGTATGTCCTTAAGAACAGAATGAGGCTCTGTCTTACATTTTCTCTCCATTTACCTTCCCTTCTTTCTTTTGTTCCCGCATGCTGTTTATATCTTTGATGTATACAGATTATATACACATCCTTTACAGTTCATAGCACAATAATGTGTGTTTAATGGTTGTTTAATAAATGTGTTCTTTATTTCTGCCAACTGATTCCTAAATGCCAAGAATCATAAATGCCACGAGCCCATTCTAGTCCAATAGAAACCTCTCTATCTGAATTTGTAACTAGCTGTTAGGAAATTTAATGCCTGATTTCTGGACACTTGGGATATCTCTTGTATTGGTGGAGGTCTGGCCTCACTAATTTTCTATTGATTGCAAAGAGTGACCTAAGCTAGGCATGATGGCACACAGGAGATTGAGGCAGGAGAAGGAGAAATTCCAGACCAGCCTGGGCTAGTCTCAAAATCACAACAACAAAAATACCAATGTGAATATTCATTAACCTTTTATTGCTCCAGGAGCTCACCTGCTCAGGACCTAGGAGAGGGTGACATACATTAGGTTGCAAAGAAATAGGGATATGTGCAATGGATGAACTATAATGATTGAAATGAACTCTTTGGCCTAGGCCTGCAATTTGGATGTCACTTAAGGAACATAGCCATTTTCTCCAGCAATTCTTTCCTTCCTTTCTGCATGCAATCAGAGTTTAGCAAATGACTCCTGACTAGAGTTTCATTTCAGCCCCCTTGAGGATGGACAGGTAGTGAGAAAGAAAAGTGATTTCTGGAAAGTTTCCAGAAACCGTAGGTTTTATATTACTAGAGTGTTGATTGCTTGACATTAGTGGAGCTCAGAGATTCTTCAATGCAACGTTAACACAGGCATTATCATCATATAATGCATTTCGACCAAGAGAGTCTTTACTTAGTAGTGTAGCTCCCAGCATACACTGCTTCACTACTTCTCAATACATCCAGCCCAGAAATATCACTTCGTAGAGATGTTTGTTCCTTCTTCTGTTCATTCATTGGTGTTCTTTGCTACTTTGAATATAGCACTGCAATGCCAATTTTCTTCATAATTATATGTAGTGGAAGAGATCCTTTTTAAATTTAATTTTAGTGTCAAAGTGATGTACAGAGGGGTTACAGTTACATATGTAAGGTTATGAGTATATTTATTGTTCAACATTGTTACCCACTCCCTGGTTTTCCTCCCACTTTCTAAGTATACTTCAGAGGAATTGTTTCAATCGTTTGGACCACTTTTCTCAAACTCAGCACTCATATTGCTGTAGTCCTAAATAACTAAATAACTCAGTTATTTCTAACTCTGCTCTTTCCCTTCTTCTTCTTCTCTGTTGCCAGAAGGAGGGACCTGTGAAGTGATTGCAGCGCATAGATGTTGTAACAAGAATCGCATAGAGGAGCGATCGCAAACAGTGAAGTGTTCCTGTCTCCCTGGGAAAGTGGCAGGGACAACAAGAAACAGACCTTCCTGTGTTGATGGTAACTTGCTGCTTTTATTCTTGTCCCTTGGTGTTCATCACAATCTTCACTACACTCATGTGTTTCCTTGTTTCAAGTAAATATGGTTCAGGATGATGATCAAGGTGTATGCGCAGTGCTAGAAAGTTACACACATGTCAGCCCTCAGCAATCACTTTGAAATTTCTGTTTTTCTGGTTTGAATGCTTATCCCTCCCAAATTCATGTTGAAATGAGGTTGGCATTGTGGTGAAATTAGGAGATTGGACCTATGGGGGAAGGGATTGAACCTAGGGCTCTACCGTCAGGTTGAAATTAATGCCTTGTAAAGGATGAGCTTGGCCCCCTCTTACCTTTCTGTCTTCCAATGTATGACAATGCAGCAAGAAGACTTTCACCAGCTAATAGTGCATTGTTCTTCTTCCATTTCCTGGCCTCATCCTAAATTATTCACTCACAGGTGTTCTGTTATGGCAGCACAATATAAATTAAGACATTTGGCTTGGAGGTTTTCATATAGCTCTGTGTTGATGTCAAGAAGATAACTAAAGGGTATTTTTTTTTTTACTTCAAGAAATTTAAGAACCAGTTCATTTGAGAAATGATGTTTGATTATTGTGATATATAATGATAATGGTGATACTGATATAAATACAAAAATATTTAATATTTATTCAAAAGATGCTGATAAGTGCTTACTATATGCCAGCTGTAACTTAAGTTCTCTGAGTACATTTATGAGTAAATAGAACTGCACTATTTTACTAAACAATCCTCATGTACTATTTTCCCCAAAGCCCTATAAAATATTATATTAGTTATCTATTTCTATGCAAAAAGTTACTTCCAAATTTAATAACTTAAAATAAGAAATATCTCATAGTTTCTATGCAACAAGAATTCAACTTAGCTGAAATGTTCTGGCTCAAAGTTTCTCATGTAGTAGTGGTCAAGTAAAACACAACTTATTTTAAGAAAGTATAATCTCTGTGCATGCCTATGACCCTAACTACTTGAAAAACCAAGATGAGGAAGATCATGGTTCAAGGGTATCCCAGGAAAAATGTTCTCAGGACCCCATTTCTGTTATTAACTGTCGTTTCAGTAATTCAGGAAGCTGAGATCTGAATAATCACAGTTTTATGCTAGCCTGAACAACAACAGAAAAGTTTTTAAGACCCTATCTCAACAGAAGATGGGCATCATGGTTTGTCTGTCACTCCAAGTGTAAAGAAAATGTAAGTGGGAGGATTGTGGTCAGAAAGTGAGACCCTATCACAAAATAACTAGACGTAGAAGGGTTGGAGGCATTGCCCAAGTAGTGGAATGTCTGTGTAGCTCTGAATTCAAACCAGTGTCCGCCTCAAAATGAAAAGAAAGAAGAGAAAAGGGAAAGGAATGGAAATGGAAATTAAAACAATATAAAGAAAACAGATTTAGAAAAAGAAAATTAGAAAGAAGAGGAAATGAGAAAGGAGAAAGAAAACAGGAATCCTGGTCACCCTGGCAGGAAACTCAGCCCCACTTCATGAGATTTGTAAATCCTTTAGGTAGCTTCTATCTTATTTCCCTTGTTCTTGGGAGTCTCTATTTCTGATCTGTTTGTGTCATTCTCCTGCTAAAGGATGGGTTCCATCTTTGTGGATTTGCATTTTTATTTCCTTGTGAATTCCAGACCTATATTAGTATTTCCATGATGTCTTGCCAGTTTTGCTAACAAAAGAGCACAGGTTCAGAGCCTTCTTCTTGGTACATGTCTCATATTGTAAATACATATTCTGATAAGATGAGGGTGATTGGCCTCATTTAGGTCAATGTGTCAACCTGTGCCCAATCAAATAGAGCAAAGGGACAAGTTCCGTGGCAGGTACAATTGCCCAGTCTGTATTATGAGAAGTCAAAATATTTTTAATGGATGTGGTAAAATCAGGCTTGGTTACAGATGGAGCTCTCCTCTGGTGCAGTTTCTTCCAGGAATCTTTTAGTAATATCTGGAGACATTTGGGTCTGTAGATATTTGTCAAATTATGAGGGTGAACCTGTTATCTAATGAGTAAAGCCCAGGGATGCTACTAAGCATTTTATAGCACACAAGTTAGCCCCTCTTCAATAGTGACAGGAATTTTAAAATCAGTTGACAGAGGTGCTGAGCAGAGAAATTTGTATTGTAGAATTTTTTTGTTTTACATCTCGGTCAACACCCCTCTGCTAATGCAGAGGGGCAGGCAAATAGACCAAAGAATCATTTCACTCTCATGCTGGAAACTATTTGTAAAGGAAGCCAGTAAGCATTGCATAACATGAAACCATAATGGTCTCTCATATTCTTTGCCAAAGAAAGCATTGACTTTGTTAACTATAAATCTCCATTTGAGTTCTAGTTCATTTTTATCTCTAATGACTTAGACATAGAATTGCCTCCCTAGACACTATGTTGAAAATGAACTGTACAACTTGTGTGGGGGTGGGGAAGATGGGAGGGAGAGAACTGGGAAAGAGTGAGGGAAGGGGTGATACTGTCCAAAAAGAAATGTATTATTTACCTGACTTATATAACTGTAACCTCTGTACATCATCTTCAAAACAAAACCAAAGAAAAGAAAGAAATAGAATGGCCTTTGGGTTTTGGATGCAAGACACATAGAGATGTTCGTTTGCTCTGTTGCCAGAAGGGGAGTACCTTTAGCTCTAAATTTTTGTGAGAAGTCAAGTTACATGCCAGTAATGTTTTGATCTAAGTGCATATTTATTAGATCTTGACAACTGGATCATTAGTGTGGTTGATTCAAACAAGAGGACTATAATCTCTATCTTTCAAGAGAAAAAAGTCCATAAACTAAAGGACTTTTTTAGATGCTGGTTATTTCCAGTTTACAAAAAACATTCCACTCTTAAAAAGTCCTTGAATCTATTAGCATGCATAGGCATATTACTGTGCATGAACTATGATCAAAATTGCTTAGGCGTTCTAGATTTCCATGTGGAAAATAAACATGAAGTAACAATGTAATCTCTAGAATACTGGACTGAAAAGGTGCGTGTGAGCAGCATCTCAGCTGTGCGTATTACTAACAAAATGACTAGACAAGGTACATTTGCTTTCTAACTTAAATGTCATCATCTGAAAGACAGGAGTACAAATAATTTATACTTTCTAAAGCTTCAGGCACAATAAGAAAAGCACATATGTAGACAAGCATGGAAGCACACGCTTGGATTTTTAGCTACTCAAGAGAGGCAGTAGAGATGAAGGGGAAGGGGAATGAAGTTCAAAGCCAGCCCAGACAAAAAGTTTGGAAGACTTCATCTCAACTAATAACAAAATTCTGGTGTAATGGTATATGCCTATCATCTAAGCTACACAGGAAGCATAAGTAGGAGTATCACAGTCAAGGCTAGCTTGGGCACAAAAGCAAGATTCTGTCTCAAAAATCATCAAAGCAGTAGGGTAATGGCGGCTCTTGCCTTTAAATCCTAGCTATTCAGAGAGCTGAGATATGAGTATTATATTTCAAAACTGGCACAAACAGAAAAGTCCAAAAGACTCTTATTTCCAGTTAACCAGGAAAAAGCCATGAGGCTAGGTGTGGCTCAAATGATAAGAGTAATACGTTAAGGAAAAAAGGCAAGTGAGACTTCAAGGCTCTAAGTTCAAGCCTCAGTAACCACCAGCACCACCCCCCGCCCCCGCACATACACAAATTACCAAAGCAAAACCATCTAGGGACATGGCTCAAATAGAGAGTACCTGCCTAATCAATGTAAGGCAAACCTTGACTTCAAACCCCAGTATCCCCCAAAGACAAAAATATAAAATCATATATTATAATCTATGTCATATATTTTAATGTACAAGGTCTATCTCATATCAAACTCTCACTAAAGGAGGGTATCTACCTCTTATTTTATTAGTAAGTATGAACAATCCCTGGAAAGAAAAAGGGACAGAGAAAGAGAGAGAAAGAAAGAATGTGTTATAAAATTTTGCATCCAACCCCATGGCCTCTTCACCACCATCTTTTATTGAACTGCCTTCCAGCCAATTATACTAGATACCGATACTGCTAGTAAGTCATATCTAGAAGTGATACTCATCGCAAGAATGTTAGAAACTACCAAAATCACCCTAATAGCATTTCCCCAGATGGTCACTGCTGTGTATAATAACTTGTTAGCCTATGTTCTTCCAGTCTTAGTTCCCACTAAGGAATAAACTCACCTTGTGAGTATGGCACTGGACTAAACTTCTGTAGTACTGATATATTGGGGATTTCATCCACTTAAAATGTGATGAACATTCCTCAAGTTAATCTATATTCTTCAAAAAATATTGTGAATAGTTACATAGGGTTTTCAGAAATCAATGCACTGTCGTTTACTTGACTGTCCTTTCACTTCTGGCACATTTTAAATCTTTCTTGTATCCCTTGGCTTATTTCTCTATGAATAGAAAGGCAATTGCTTCCCTCTGTGCCAGCAGTGACAATATGTGTGTGTGTGTGTGTGTGTGTGTGTGTGTGCATACACCACGTTTACCCTAAACATATTATGTCTTAGCTAATGCGTCTCCCATGGTAAGTGGTCCGATTATTGTTGGTCACTTTCCTCTGAAATGACAAGTCACTTGCCTTCTACCATGTTAGGAAAAATAAAATAGCTGTGATTTTTAAAGGAATCACATATTGAATTAGGACTTAAAATCGGAAAGCAGATTATTCAATGGGACTGAAATTTGGGGATAAAAGTGATGTATGTATTCAAAAGCATAATATGTACTTACAGAACATTTTGAGTGGAAATTTCTTTTATAATGGTTATTTCATTACCCAAAAACTAAAATACACATTTTCTAACTTAAATTATAGGATAGCCATCAAATACTTAAAAAGAATTATATACTCATACCAGCACCTCCTACACTTCTGAAGTAAAATGTTATATTCTATTACTAAATTCTACAATCCAAATAAGGTTAGCAATGTATTGAATATCTTTGGTTAAGAGCAACTAAAAACACAATGTAAATCTTTTTAGATACCCCCATTTCCTTCTGAGGAACTGAAAGAAAAATAAAGTTTCATAAAAATGGAGTTGAATTCAAAGCATCTATTTAATGGTGGAAAATTTCCAAGCAACTAGCATAAGGTAGTGAAAAATGAACTCTATAATGCCTGTGCCTGTGACATTAGATTTTATTATTATTTTAATCCAACTATACTCACCAAAAGAAAGGATTCATCTCAGAGTTTCAAAAATAATGCAGTGCGATACCAATAGTCTTTATAACGGAAGCAACATCAAGAAAGAGGGGATTAACCATCTATTTCATGGTGTAACTCTCATGTTGTTTTCTCTATTTAGAGTCTACTATCATGTAATGAATATCATTGTGTTGCTGTCATTGTTGGTCCATTTGTTTGTGAGACAGGATCTCCTTGTGTATCCTTATCAGGCCTTGAACTCTCCTCACCTGACACAGTATCCTAGTGTTGGGACTGCAGGCAACACCATGCCCAGCTATAACTGTTTTTAACTTGGATAAAGATGTGGGGGGAAACTCCCCTATTGGCGAGTAGTGGAGCTACTCAATGAATTGTGGACTTAAGCTTCCCTCTAGTAAAGTGTCTTCACAGTGTGTTCTCAGGTCTTCCTTCTCTTTTACTGTAAATGGGGACAGTTTAGATGACACAGATGACTGTCGATTTATACTTAATGTTCTTGTTTTCTTGTGTGGGATCAGCAGTCACAAGAAATGGGGTTAAGACAAGCTTCCACTTGAGATCCTTTTAAATTATATAGCATTGAAAATGTCAGGTTTTTCTTTTTAAACTCTTATTCAATACAATGAAAATCATCATAAAATGAGTGCTGGTGGTTCATGCCTATAATCCTAGCTACTCAGGAGACTGAGATCTGAGAATCATGGTTCAAAACAAGCCTAAGCAGGAAAAGTCCATGAGACTTTTATCTTCAATTAACCACCTAAAAACTGGAAGTGGAGCTGTAGCTCAAAGTGGCCAAGCAAAAATTCTCAGGGACAGCACTCATGCCCTGAGTTCAAGTCCCATAACCAAAAAAAAAAAAGTTGTATTTCTAGTAAGTTTTGTGATAGGAAAACAATCCATAAAATTACAGTATATTTTGTGCTGGCTAATCACATGTAAGTCTCCAAGGTAGTTAACAATAAATAAAATAGATAGGACTCAAACCCAGAAGGACAGACAAAGAAGGACACAGTAAGAGGAGAAGATATACAAAGAATGAGAAGAGGTAAGGATCACAGAGAAAGGGTGGTAAAAAGCAAATTAATAGATATTTACACAGAAATTTAGAAGGAAATTTAATCATCTATTCATAAAATGTTTCCATTCGTTTTTCTCAAGAACCATTTGTTTTCCATCTTTCAGTTTATGACAATTCAGAAAAGTAGTATTATTTGATAAACTAGGACATGTTTTTGAAATCACATTGTGTGAGTTCCAGAATCTGGATCTCTGTAAAAGATTTCTTTTGGCACTTGATCAGCTTTCCATAGAATAATATGATGTTCATACACTGCAATATTACAGTTAGTAGCCCCTTCCTCACCTTCCAAAGCATAGTATATTAAAAGCTCAGAGAAGTTCTTCAGGTAAGAGACTGAAGCTATACTATTTTCCACACATTTTTGAGAATGAACCTTTTTCTAAGTAATACTCTTATGCATTATTCAGCACGACACAAACATTGGGCTCTGATGCTGTAGTTAACTGCACTCTGTGCAGTTTGTCTTTGGTTTTCATTCCTACGCCCATCGGTCAAGGTTTCTCCTAAGTCTGGCTGACCAAATAGTATAGAACTGCTCCCAATAGTAACGCGTTTACTAATATCTCATCAACATGTGAAATTCGACCGAAAGTTGGAAATCACCTATAGACCTTCCAGAATGAACACAGCATAAGAAATTTAAATCCTTATTCTTATTTATAAATATTGACCAGTTCAAGGACAAAGGAAATGACCTGTTTGGGCCATTTGTAAGTGTCATCCGCATACAATGGAGGGCCACAGCAATGGACTGGTGTGTCAGATTGGGAATGCCTGTCAGAGCAGCTGTCTGTGGTCCTTTCTCTCCCATCTCTGTGCAAGTTACCTTTGTCTCTCAAAGCTCACTTCAGCTTGGCTGATGAACAAGAGCTGTGAGCTCGGCGTGCTTCATCAGAAATAAGAACTCGCATTTCCGGAAGAGAATTCCACTGTTCTTATGAAAGGAGCCTTTCATGGCATCATTAGTAAAATTAGCTATAATTATTTAATTATAGGTAAATTCCCTTTTGAAATTGCATTTGGTCCCTGATTTGACACTTACACCTGTCCAGTTATGTCAGAAATTTCAGTCTTTACTCATAAGAGAGATGAAAGGAAGAAAGAAGAGCTGACAAAGCCTTCTCATGATGAATATATCTATTTTTTCTTTAAGACTAAAATATCATCATCTTCATCCTCATCTCCCCTACTCCTTCTCCTCCTTCTTTCCCAGCTTAGAACATCAGTTACTAACTGGCATACCACTGGCAAAAGAAAAAAAAAAAGCCACCAAAATAAACTACTCAACCCTGTTCCTTAGGCTAGCAAAATATTACAACAACTGACCTTGCTTACCTTAGACAGAACACTGAAGTTTCCCAGAGGCCTCACTCCTTAAAATTACACAAATCTTTGGCATGTTGATGTCACCAGCCTGATTCCTACAGTTTGTGAAAGGCATAAAACTTGGCTCACATAGTCATTTTCTCTATATCCTACTGCAGAGTTAATAGGCAAATTATTATTGTTTTTCTTACTGTGCTGATTACACTGGCCTCTAACCCCTAGTCTTCCTGCATCAGGATCCTGATTACTATGATTATAGGAGTGTTCCACAATGCCTAGCTATTAAGCAAATTATTTTTATTTAATTTTTGGTACAAAAGTGGAGGCATAGATTTGAAAAACATCATTATACTTGACTACAGTCAAGTATATAGTTATTTTTCAATGAAAATTTTTAAAGGAATATACAAAATCAACAAAGCAAGCAAAAGATTACACTCTCACTCTCTTTGCCTTCCCCACTAAACTTCTCACATATTAATTACCAAAAGTACCACTGCTACTAGGTTTCTGTGCATCCTTACAAGAAAAAAAAAATGAGGCATACATGGGCCTATAGATGTGCAACAGACCAAACTTTATCAATGAAAGTGGTTATCACATGCTATGGAATGACCTGCAATCATAGGTTTCAGCATAGGAAAGTGCCTTAATTAAGTTTACCATGGGAGAAATAAAAATAACTGGCATATATTTTTAAAATACTCCACATCATTCATCTGAAGAAATGTAAATTAAATGTAACACTGAAATAGAATGTTACATCCATCAGGCAGGGATGAATAGTTTGGAAACATACCAGTCCTGAGGAAGAAGGAAAGAAAGATGACATTCAAATTATACGTGGTGACAAACAGCTTATAAATTCAATTCGTTAGCCACTCTATTCTGTTTGTCTCACCTAAAGGGAAGATGATAAATAGGAAATTCTATAATGAGACTGGGTATTTAGGAAAATGCTACAAATTATCTGTGTTATAACTGCTGGTATTGGTTTTATTTACCAACAATCCTTGGATGTTTAATTCCTTGTTAAGTGTCCACTTCATGAATCTAGATATTTAAGAAAGGGAGAGGGGGAGGGGGAATGAGGGAGGAGGTAACAAACAGTACAAGAAATGTCTCCAATGCCTAACGTATGAAACTGTAACCTCTCTATACATACAGGTATGTAGATAGCATAAATTTATAAATTTCAGCAAAGCAGAAATTTCCAAAGAGTGGCCTTAAAATCATTGGTTTCCATTTGTCTCCAATGACAGGTGTTTTCACAGACATGGGTTATTTTTTTCTGATATGCAAGCACGGTTAATTCTTATTTTTTGTCCTAGAAAGGGGGGAAATATTGTTCTAAATCTAAGGAGTCAGTTCCTTATCTTTCTATCTGGGCTTCTGCCTAGACAAGGCAAGATTTGGGGATCGTGTGTTATTCATGTGCTGTCCATATGAATAACAAGCGAGCCTTGTCAATTATTTCACACTCCTGTGGAAATCTATAGTCCTGTCCTTCTGCAACAGAACTGGAAGCTGCTGTGGATATTGGTGTATTTCTATGTAGAAGCTTCTTATAACTTTATCAAAGCAAGTAGCAAAGCCTACCTGCATTCCCTCTGAGGACCTATATGGGAATATATGTAGATGAATGATGGTTTGGAAAAATTAAAGGTTTGCTTGTCTGTCTCAAGTTTCTTCAATTTCTGAGAGAATAGCCTCAAGCTCAAATGAGCCAAGACTTAACCAGCGGCCAAAAACAAAGGCACAGATAATTGAGTTCAAAAGCTATGCAGAGACTCATATGTAATATTGAAGAACTGAAGGTATTTTTCCACACTCCTGTCTCAGGCTACTATGGGCTGAGAAGGGGGAGGAAAAAAGGCATGAATATGATAGTGAGGCAAAAACAACCTACCCACTGTACACAGAGACCAGCATCCTGGCAGGAGTGAGGCATCCATGACTCTACACACTCTATGATGTTTGGGTTGCTTTTCAGCACAATGATTTCAGCAGGAGTCATAACCAACAGTCCCCTCAGCCACCTTAGCCTTATATTCCTCATAGGTGATCCCCAGAAAATGAGAGAAGGACTCTGAGTTCCTGAATAGGCAGAGTAGTCATAGCCAGAGCAACTCATGCACAAAGTTTACAGGACCAGATGTGTTTGAGATCTTCAGCTCATCTATGACATTTGTGACACTCTTACCTGCCTACCGTACCACATTACCTATACAAGGGAGCACAAGTCCAAAAGTTCCTGAGTTTTTTGGTATTTTGCATTATTACATTAAGGATAGAATTCAAATGGCCAACTAATATTACTTGGTCTAGTAAATTAATGAAGCAGTATAAATAGCCACTAATTCAAAAGAAAGTGCTGTATCTTATGATTCAGAATATCCCTTAGTAGTTTTCTTTTGTGCCTTCATGTTAATTGTCCTTTTGAGGAAATGTGTGTCCTTACCAAATTCTCCAGGATACAGATAACTTAACACCCCTCAAAGGGGAAAAGAATGGTCTGATGAGAGTGTTCCTTGGTCATGAAACCCAAAGGCAGACATGTCTCCACAGCAAGCCTCGAGGCAGCTAAGAATGCTATGGGCAGCCAGGCCATGTGTGCTCACCAGAGTTTTGTCTCATGCATGTTCCCTTTCATCTCTAGCTCTTTCTGAGTATCTGCCACATTCTCTTTTGGGTACAAGCTGGGAGTCTAAGTCTGTCGATGACAGCTGGAATTGGTCTTCTAAGCTCTGTGGAGAACTAGTTTACAAGTGGTAATATCCTTGGTTTCTGACTGTTGAGCCTCCATTACATGTGAATCCTTCTGTATTTCTGTGGATTGCTTCTTAAAATCCTCACAAGAGTCTCAAATGATGGGTACTACTGACAAATGAGGAACCTGATGGCTTCTTCAGACATGGTAGAGACATGAGATTCCTAATGGGGAGTAGCTAGAAATAACTGGCAGGAGCCCATCAGAACCATGGGTAGGAAACATTCAGAGTGCCTGCCTACTTCCTGAATTCATGTCCTTGGAGATGGATGCCATTCTAGCCTATTGGCTCTTATTTAAGCATCCTCTCTAGCACATATCATTATCAACATTGGCATGCCATCTGTTTCAGATTCATCAGGCTCTTTCTATCCCTTAACTACAAAGCTTCATTGATTTAGACTCTTGTCCTGATTTCACTTCATCTTTCTGATTTAAAGTGTGAGTGTTTCTTCTACATTCCCTTCTCATTCCTATTTAGCTCTTCCTTCCTTATTTATTTAGTTTATGTCATCAGCTCTAAAGGTCCCCCCTTCAAACCACCATATCGCAAACTAATGATGTCCTCCTGTCTATCCCTGGAGTATCCTGTATAGCATTTATAGAAAGTTACTATAACATACTATCATCTTTATTGATTTGTGATCCCTTATATTAGAGAGAATCACTCACCCATCCATTCAACTTTTTGGGGGGACCATCAACTGGATGTGTGGATGTCTGGAATGATAATATACTCATCACGTAATAATGAACAAGAATGCCCATTGTTCCCTTGGAGCCCAGAGTTCAACAAGGAGACAGATGTTAATTTAGCCATGTCAAAAAATGCACATGCAGAAACTACACATTCTGACGGGAAAAGATTCAGTTCTTAAAAGAGGATGGGAAACAAAGAGTGTGGAGGAGGTTGGGGATTTGTGTAGATTTGTACAGACAAGTGACGAGACATCTGAGATGTGAGGTAGAGATCAAGGTGATTGGTGAACATTCCAGCAAAGAGAACAGTATGGGAAAAACCCGTAGGTTTTTATTAACACCTTAAGAGAAAGTCACTGTGACTCAAAGCCAAAGGACAATAAGAATATAAGTAAGAATAAACTGAGAAGACAAACAACAAATAATGTAATAACTAAGCTGTGCATCTCCTCTTCCTAATTTATACATAAACAGGAGAGGTGCTCATTAAGCAAATGATGGAGGACTCTGTAGTGGCAAACTGGATAGTGAGCCCACCTGGTATTTTGTGATAAGAGATAGTATTAAGAAGCTCCTATGCAGTGTCTCACAACAGATTTCAAAACATCTACACTACAATCTCAGACAAATCCCAAGCAAAACAAGTGACAATGTCTTTTTGATATCAGTAGACATGGATAGCTTTCACACGTCTTATCCACATGATTGCTGTCACCTGCATATCTAACCTGCTCTTTACTCCTGACCGCTCATGCTGCCACAAAGAATTCTCACAGCCAGCCCCAAATCAAATGAATGTAGCTGTGAGTCACCACTTTTCAATTCTCCCTACGAATTTCAGATAACGTTTAATGAGGAGGGGTGAGCTATCAGAGTAAGGGGATTTCACCTAGGGGATAGTTAAACACATAAGATTTGGTTCATTCGCCTCTTGATTAGAGTCTTTCTTTTTCTACTCCAATTCATGTCCTTACAAATTCATGATGCCCTGTTGTATGTAGCACTCCTACCCCCATCTGCACAAAAGAATACCTGAAATCCCATTGCTGAAATCTCAGGTAGCACGTGAAATTCAGATGTGCATGCAGGTGGAGAAGAAAAATGGATGATAGAAAAATGGATGATGGAAAAATTCATTGTTTCTTCCATTGCCAAGTCCAGTTTCCTTAAATCCTTCAAGCACTTGAGTTTGCAAATATCAGAAAAAAAACTCATGCAGAATATTCTCTACCATTCTTAGCATTGCTTATCTCTCAGCCCCAATACAGATATTAAGATTGCATTCATTCCCAGAAAAATCAGAGCTTTCTCTGGAACAACAGAAATCTTCAGCCTGAAGCACAGAGCTCCCTGCATCTTAACTGTGTTTGCCACTTAACAGGCACAACTCCTTTGTCCTGTTAGTCTCCAGGATCCTCAGTCTTCTCGTCTCTGAATGGGGCGTGTAAAGAACACCTGTTAACAAGTCAATGATAATAAGAAATGAGACTTTTTTCTCCTGTAGAATCAATTGATGTGTATATTTTTTTCTAGATAGAACCAATCAACTTCACAGAGGCAGTAAGAGTTGAAATGAATGGGATATTGGTTACTTTTTATAACCCAAAGTCAATCAACTGGAAATTTTATCTTGTGTCACTTTTTAGTTGCTGATAGTGTATGATGTAGTTGGCACCTTTGTATTGGCATGGTGTAAGTGTGATTTTGTAGGGATGAAAGGGCTGTATTGAGGAAGCTATACCCCTGCTTTCTAAATAGAGCCTTAGGGCTGGGATGTACATTAGAGATGGAGTAGTTGCTTCTTCCATGAGACCTTACATTCCAACCCTAATGTGCCAGCACATGTGTGTGCACACACACACACAAACACACACACGTTATAAGATATTGAGAGACTGAAACAGAGGTATCATGAGTTTGAGGCCCAACTGAACTACATATTGACACCATGCCTCAAAGTTTGAATCTGCAGTGTGGAGGAGGGAAAGGAGAGGGTGATAGCGATGAAGATTCTAGAAGCATATTATGTGTATGTATGAAAATAGTACAGTGAGACCCACAAGAAACTGTTGAAAAGGGAAGGGAAATGGGAAAGGTCATTAAGAAAGTATAATATAGATAAGTGAACTTGATAAAAGTACATTATGTGAATGCAGGATGAAACCCTTTTTCATAATTAATTTATACTGGGGCTGGGAATATGGCCTAGTGGCAAGAGTGCTTGCTTCATATACATGAGGCCCTGGGTTCGATTCCTCAGCACCACATATACAGAAAATGGCCAGAAGTGGTGCTGTGGCTCAAGTGGCAGAGTGCTAGCCTTGAGCAACAAAGAAGCCAGGGACAGTGCTCAGGCCCTGAGTTCACGGCCTCGGACTAGCCAAAAAGTTTTTTAAAAATTAATTTATACTAATAAAACATTTCTGAAAAATTAATGACCAGGACACACTCTAGGTCAATTAAAAACTACTAATAAAGTGAATTCATAAATAAACATGTAAATACAGTGTCTTCCAGCTATGTTATGGCCATAAGCAATTGAAGATAGTGCAAACATTCTTTCAGCTGCTACTTACAAGAGGCAGAATAAAATCAGATTTGACTAAAGAACTTCATCAAATCCAACACTTTAGTCACTGTATTTTCCTTACTTGTTTTTTGAAACACTGTTGATAGAACTCAGAGCCCCAAAATTTCTGGGCAAAAGCTCCACTACTTAAGCCATGCCTCCGAAGTTTGTTTGTTTTCACAATAAAGCCTCACATTTCCATCCATTTGCCTCAAATGCACAATCCTTCTGCCTCCTCCTCCTGAGTACCTGGGACTGTAGCCATGTACTACCATGCCTAGCTTGCTTTTGAAACTAGGTCTCACTGGCTTTGTCCTAGTTGGCTTGAAACCATCATGCCATCCTTTGTGTCTCATGTAGCTGGTATTACAGGTATGTATCACCACATCTGACTTATACGCAGCCCTTTCTCTGTTTTCAAGTACACTGAAGAGTTTAACATTACTTATGTTGTATGCTGAGCAATTTTTTACACAGCCCTGAAAAAAGAAAACAAAAAGGCCTCTCATAGACACGTGCTGTTCTTCACCATTCTTGACGTTCCAGGTAGAAACAAAACACGTAGCAGATGAATTTTCACAGCCCTTTTGAACAAAGGAATGCCTCACAATTATTCAGATGGGAAAACTCTACAAATGATTTTGCCAGCCTGCTGGCTGACTGACAGAATTTCAATGCACATTTTGGACTTAACACCGTTTGTCTAAATCATGTCATTTTTGAGGCTTTCGTCTTGCAGGCTCTGTGAGATTCATGAGAAACATGTCTAACACCACCTCCTGTCTAAACCAAAAATGATACATAAAAGGCTCAGGAATGGCCAGATGGAAAGAGTCATTCTGTAAGTTCTTTCTTTTTCTCTTTGATTCTGAGTATTAGAGATGGAAAGACCATTGGGACATAGGGCCTGCATTGGTGACCAAGAGGTCCAAGGTAGAAGACAGGCAAGGGGGTAGTTCTAAAATTGTGTGCTGTATGCTGTGACAGCCTGAGAGTAGAGGAGAGGGTGTAAAATGATGAGAGGAAATGCTGAGTAGAGGCTAAGCTAGATTTACACTGAGATTCTTCCTGTTAGTGTTGAATGGCAAGAAAACAGAGAAGCCACATTTTGAAAGACCAAATCCAGTCTTTATTAAAGGGCCATCGACTGCACGGTAAACTCCTGTCTCAAAGACCAGCAGTCCCGTAAATACACTTAACACTGTCAGAAAACTGGGCCTTGAGAGCTGGAGAGGAAAGAAAGAGCAGAAAAACAATGGCAACAAACCAGATCAGCTCTAAGGGAGAGCTGCAGTGGACACCATGGTGACCAAGAAGAGCCAGGAGGCAAGACACAGGACATGAACACAGAGCCATGTGACATGGTGTAATGGCTCCTGAACTGGCCCAGGCCTAAATAGGGTCAAGTCAGGAGGACAGAGCCATAGGGAGCTAGAAAGGTCACAACCCAAGGCTGGCAGATCCAGTAACTTATTATCCAAGTCCACCCCCTGCCTCGAGGAATTCAGGCATGCCCATCACCTGGGAGGTGGGACTTCCCTGTCTCCACCATGAAGACAAGATGGTGACAGTTAAACTCAATGACCTATCATCCACCACGTAGCCAAGATGGTGCTATTTAAATCTACTCCATTAGATCTCAGAGGATGAAATAGAAGTACATATGAAAATGTCCAGAGTAAAGGAGAAGGGAAACAATGAATCCAATGAATGAAAGAAAGTCACATGCCTAGGTAGAAAAGAGATGAAATAGGTCCAAGAAAAAGTGGGACCAGGCAGGTCATAGGAACAAGCTCATGTGGCATCATGGGAGCTATGGTGAGAGGCTGAAACTGTCCAAAAGTAACAGAGGTGGCTTGTGTGAAAATAAATGGTAAGAGCACATCAGGTCATATTGCTACATAGTATAATAATTAAATAACTTCTAATACAATTTCTATTTATTATACTTGGGGTCATATTCCTAAATGATATATAGAATAAACCCCCAAAGTGTCAGCAAGGATGCAGGTCAATTCTGCTTTGTAGGTCAGTGCTCTGTTGTTGTATCAATTATACTGTCACTCAGAAGAGAACCTAGCATCTTACTAGCCACATCACTGGAAGCCCTGCCTTATCCTTATCTGGGTGAAATTCCAAGGTTGTTGAACACCTTTATGTTGGTATTGCATTGGCAATCACCCTGGCAAGAGGTGATTTGAGCTGGTATCAAGATACTGTAAACATGCAAAGGAAGCACTTCACATTAGACTTGAAACATGTAGTACACCCAGATCCAGACACCTAGACTCATGTGGGGACATCCTAAAGAGATCACCACCTTGGCCATACCCCTAGGTTTTTTAATTGGGCTGAAGTTAGGGACTGGACTTTCATTACTGAAGTGTAATAAGAATTAGGAACCAATGCTTTCGAACAATGTAGTATGGGCTAGAATGCCAAGTCTTTGTGAAAATAGATTATCTCTGTTCTAGTCAGTTTTTGTTTGTCAATATGTCATAATTCATTAGAAGTGACTTGCAAGATTTTTTGCGAGAGTCAATGAAAATAAAGAAATATGTGTGTGTGTATATATATGTATATCTCGTGTGTATATATATATATATATATATATATATATGCAATTTGGTTCTTATACCTCTGCCTTGAGTGTCCTCATCAACTTGATATAACCAATGTAAAGTTTAAATACATGAACAACTAAGTGGTTTACAAGTCTTACAAATCCTGCTGTGTGTTTGGTAAGTACAAGCTATTGTCCTAAACCCAGAGGAAGGTGAGAGGAAAAAAGAAGCCAATGGAAGGGATGGAAACTATGAAGTATGGTCCAATGACACCAATTAATTTGCCTTGTGCCTCAGGGAATAATAGGGAAAATTATTTTTTATGAATGTAAGTTGGAGCCAGATTGCTTTCTTGAGTACCCAGTTCATGTTTAAATTTGTGCAAGTGTTCATTAATTGATCATCTAATCATGTAGTACCCAAGCAGATAAGGAATTGTACAAACCAGAATAAATTAATGGAATATTTGAAAGGTCATTGTGAAACTTGGACTCTGTTTTGAATTTAACCCAAATGTGGAACCAGCAGGTCCCTTTGTGAAAAGCAGGGACTACATTAGCAGAGAGAAAAGCAGTGCCCCACTGAATGTTAATCATCCCTGGAGCTCAGGGAAGGAGGGGTTCCTTTGTGTGACACCTTGGGTTACCTTAGCAGACACAGCCAGCTCTCTATCTCCTGTACAGATTCTACCTACTTGATTAGAAAAGTCTCTGGAGTGTCAGACAGAGCACCAACAGACAGGACTCCACAGTTTGTATAGATTCTGTGTCATTTAGGGGTCAAACAATGAAATGCTTTTTATCTTTAATCTGAGCTTCTTGCTCTCTGGACCACACTATTCCCTCCACCACTCCAAAACATCCTTGTCTATCTGCCAATGATTGCCCCTCGTGTTATTTCCTAGAAATAATTCTCTAGTCTGCTTTCTTCATGTTGTCACCCTGGTGTGGCACATATTCTTTCCATTCACATTCTGTTGACCAGAAGTAGTCCAGTGACTACTGGACTAAATAGAGAGCCCGGGCTACAGAGCCCTTGGCCAAGCTAACAAGGGCATGCTCTGCAAGAGAATACATATCTTTGGTGAAGAACAGACCGGTATATAATAGGCTTAGAGGTTACTTGCAGAAATATGTGCATGTAACATAAAATATTGCCTCAGCTGCTTTTCCTTTAAGTATGAACCATTTGGGTTTCCATCTTTATCATTTCCAACAATGATTTTTCCAAAGCATTGCTTTTCCCTTTCTGAATATCATATTTTCTTACCTATAAAAATTTGTAATAGTTCCTATTGAAACAAAACAGTTCCTAATTAAAAACACAGGGGGTTTTCATTAACTGATGTGTTTTCCTGACTTATCAATAATGCTACAGGTGCGTAAAAGTGAAAAGTTATCTTAATGTTTGATTGCACATCTCTATTCAAACCTTATGACTCCCCAAAAGTTAAACAAAACTCAGACATGCTGTTATTTGCTTTGATAAGGCATTTTATACTTCATAAACTTTGCGTCCTGAGGATTCTTATTCTTTTGCTGCAAAAGTAGCTGATTTAATGTGACATCTGCTTAGCAGGTTATGTATGGTACATTTTCTATTTCTGCCATTTTTATTTTTGCCTTTTGTGAAAGTGTTATAAACATTTCCTCTCCAGTTGGAAGAAAGTCCTCTGTGCGCTGCTGGATCCTAGTGTGTGTGGTAGTAGAATGCACACCTTCGTGGAATTTAGCGCTGAAGGATTTTCTGCTTTACAAGATTATTGTTTTTAATCAGTCAACAAATGAACAAATGGTTGATGCAGTGAAGTATGAGCAAACTAATTTTCTCCAAGGAATTCTTCATGGGTAATTTATATTAAAACAAATATGTAAATGTAGATACTGTTACAGACATTGAAATTAACACTGGATAGGAGGGAAAAAAAGTATTTTGAAATAAGTCCTGGCTTCCCTTTGGATCAGAGGTATGGTCCCTTGATCTCAGTCTGTGGTTCTCAGCATTATCGTGTATCAGAATTATTTAGAGAACTTCTTGCAACACAGATTTCTGAATCTTGTTTTCAACACTGACTCAATATATGCAGGACAGGGAATTAAAATATTGTATGTGCTGCTGCTTTTGTTCTGGAGACCACATTCTTGGAACCACTTACTTAAAGCAGGAGTCAAGAAACTGTGTTTTACAAATCCAAGCTTGTTCCTACAATATTTTATTGGACTACAGACACACCCATATATTCAGCATTTTTATGGCTCCTTTGAGAACATAGTAACAAACATGAGTAGTTATAATAAAGACCATAAGCCCATCACCCTTAATGTCTACTTCCATATGAAACATTGTTGATCCCCTAATAAAGAAGAGGAAAGGGAGTATTTAGGAAGAGAAGACATCTAAGTCTCCTCACTTCCAGGTGAATCTCCCATAACTTCCCTTCATTTCCCTGAGGTAAGAATTAGCTACCAATTCACAAGCAGCACGTTCAATTAGAAAGACAAATCATTTATATATGCCTGTCATTAAAGACTGGAAATTAAAGGGAATTGAATTACACACCTCGGTACCCAATTTCTGCTAGATGGATAGAAGACTTATGTCTAAAAAAGAATCAGAGTCAGCTTTCATCTCAAACCTATCACTCCCAGGAAGGCATAGTGGTTAACTTGCTCCTTTGAGGTGACAGAGGAGCTCCATCAATGTGATGAATGGTTTACTGTCATGTCCAGTTAATTAGACACACACGCTCATCTGCATCCGAAGCACAAGTGGAACAAAGTGTCTACTGCGCAGAACCAGATCATCTGAATACAATTGCTGCTTAATGAGGGCATCTGTGGTGGAGTCGAGTAGTCAGCAGGATGAGGTCGGTATCATTCCAGTGATTCTTGGCTTTGATCACTGAGCAGGAGTTTAGGGGCATCAATTATCTGCCTACTCTATTTCTCTGTTTGTCTGAGAGGAAAGCGGAGGGATCAGCTTCTCTTTTGTGTGCTGAGTCATTTGCTATCACTCTTTGTATGAGAAATGATAAAAAAAAAGTGATTTGCATGGTATTGGAACGATGTCCTGTACTTTCAAAGTGAGTAAATAAAAGCAAACCAACCTTTGTTGAATGTCCATAAATATACCATGTACTAAGTACTATACCGGCTTTTATTTTTGTAAACTCCAACACACATTATGAAATTTATGGGAGACAAGTGGCATCATACCTCTATGGAGAAGGAAACTGGGACTTTTTCTTTGGAAGCTAAAAGGACTTGCTCAAGTTCATCCTACCAGTGATTGCCAGGGTTGACACCATGGGCTAACAAACAAACATTCAATCACTTCAGCTCTCTACTTTAAATCTCCCACCCCCAGTTTTCGAGAAATTCTAATTCTACCAATCTCTTAAGTATCACCAGCTCTGAATCTACTCATTCTTCCCATGAGGCTTCGGTCTACAGAAAATACCCTCCATCCATTTGCCTATCACCACTCCTAAGCTCTCTTGCTTCTGGTGATCATTAATGAGTCAAAAGTCCATTCCAAAAATACAAACAGTAGGTAAATAAATATGGGTGACTGTTGAAAATTTTTATAGCATATAAATTTCCAGAGAAGTGTAACTCAAAAATCACACAAAAAAGCACATTCTGGCCCATAAATTGAATATTTCCAAAGCTGGCAAATCATTTCTATCTCTGGAGTCAATTCTAATTAATTGTTAAGAGCTACTGCCAAGATGAGTTGGAAAACAAAATGAAAGCCGTATACTGCTGTAGGAAGAAAGTGTGAAATAACAACTGAAAGAAGTGACACATGAAGCATAATTCACCAGGTAGGGATTTAAATATTTTATCTGTATTAATCCAGTTAATCCCCCAACAATCCTGTAAAATAGACACTTGTATGAGGGAACTGAGGCACCCAGATTAAATGATATGCCCAATCTACAGGTAGAACGTTGTAGGAAGAGCTGAGATGTGTACTTACCCAGGAACTATGGGGGGTAGCATTCCTGTTGGACAGCAGAGGATAGTGAATGAACAGAATAAGGAGAAAGTCTCCGGGCTTTTTAACCTGCTTTGTGTGTTGGAGCCCTTAACTATGTGGTAACGGTAACACCCCACCCTGCACACTCCTTTCCAACCACTATGCTTTTAAAGGCACAAAATGAAGTGTGCAGATCAACTAAGAAAACCAACCAGGCTAGGTATTGTGGTGCAAAACAACTATGCTAGCTACTCAGAGATAGAGACAGGATTGAGGTTTGAGGCTTGCCCAAGCAAAGAGCTTATCTCAAAAAACAAGCTGTGTGTGGTGGTACATGCTTGTGGCCAGAATTACTAGGGAGGCACAAATAGAAGGATCATGGTTCAAAAACAACCTGGGCAAAAGTAGCTCAAGACATTGTGTGAAAAACTAACTAAAGGCAAAAGGATTGAAGTGTTGCCTAAATGGTTGATCACTTACTTGGTAATGCATTCATTTGCTAGGACTATACAAAAAGTCAAGAAAGAAAATCAATTCTACTGAAATTCCAGTTTTCAAAATACATAGATAGGTTTGAAAATATTAGATATAAATTGGTGGTAGTAATGTCCTGTCCTTTATTAATACAGTAAATAACAAAGTCCATCAGTAAGTCTAATAGCAACCAGCCAGCAAAAATAATATTTAAGAAAATATGCAATAACAATCACATGAAAATCTGATTTCTATTAAGTGACAGCCACAGGTACTGTTGATTGTAGTTTGGTTTGTTGTCTTCTTATATAATTTAAAGGAGGAGATGAATTCCAGTTAAAGGTTAATCAAAGGAAAGACATCAATTTTTTTTTTCAATTTAAGGTCACAGGCATTCTGACTTCTCTCTACTGAAACACTGAACTACACTGAGAGTGGCTTTGGTGTTGAAAAGGAAACTGGATAGAAAAGGCTGAGAGAGGGAACATAACAAGCTCTTTATTGTGCAGCCTGAATAACATCTCTGAGTTTTCATTTTCTGCTGTAAAATGGGAACAAACATCTCATAGAACTGACATAGAGAAGAAGAAAATAACCCAGGCAGAATCATTCTCTTAGCTCTTCTTCATCCTACAAAATCCTGATTATCAGAGAAACAGCCACAGGTGGTATAAGAAGTTGAATTTCCATAGTGTTTAAATAAAACAAGAACTTTCTTGGCTACTTAACCTGTGTTCACCTTACAACATCGGTTCCATGGTGAGGTACAATTATAAATGAGACAGACTTTACCTTCAAGAAGGTTGGTACTTACTGTGAGAAAGACAGATGTGTCTACACATAGTAGTGAAGGAAGAGCAGTGAAAGAGAACAGGCTGGCTTCCTGGATAATAAGGAAGACCTAAGGGTTGAAATAGACATTAGGCAAAGAAAGAGGTAGAGATGGTACAGTTAGAGTAACAGCACAATAAATGGCACAAACACCAAGCCTGAGTACCACTTCAATCACAACACATGGGACGTAGAGATAGGAGTTGCAAGTTCAAGACAAGCCTGAAGAAATATCTCAAAAAAACCCCATAACAAACTAATGAGCAATGATAAATAAGCAAACAGCACAGAAATCAGATATGTGTTCACATATATATAAAGTGAAACTCATTTCCTATCACTGGGAAGACATGAAGTACTGAATGGGAGAGAAAGTTTCTGAGAGAGAAAGGAGAAACATGGGAATGAGATTATAGAAGTTCTTACCTGATGTATTTTCAATTTGAATTTTATATAGAAATAAAGAGTTTGAGGACTTCTGAATAGAAAATTTACATGGTCTCATTCATATTTTACTTTTTATGGCAAATTGATGGCCATCAGGAGGAAATTATCACTTACATATACTGAATTTATTTTCTTCCTCTATTTAAGAACCAGGACACTGGCTTCCCTATAAATCTTCTGAGACATTACTTTCTCTCAGCCTGAATGGCATATGGCATCTATTGGCCAAGGCTGCATAGGAATTAGATACAGGCTCCCCAGGTAGCCATCACCCCACTGAGGAAATAGATTTCTAAGAAATATCCAGTGTGGCAAGAAGTCATTCTTGATCTTAGTGAATTTTGGTGGAATTATAGAATTACACCAGATAATAACACTATTACATCATGTTTACTACATGCCAGTGGGAATTTTATTTTAATCCACCAAAAGCAAAAATATCTTGGATATCATTATGTTACAGAAGGTAGACTAAGAAAGACAAGTTACATCGCTATCTTAAAGAAACACATCAAATACATAATAGTACCAAAATGTCAAACTCAATAACGCTAGCTCAAAGTCCAGGTTTTTTTTTATTCCATTACTATTAACTGCCTGTTTCATATTGCAATATGTAACAAATACAAGAGCCTAGTTGTTGTCTTATGTGCTAAAATCCAATCTACAGAGCAATTCTTTTCCAGAGTTAGAGGAAAAACTTTAACTAACACCCAATTTGTGCCTGGAATAGAGTCTGAGGAGTTAATAGTACTTGATTTCTACTCTATCCTTACTCTACCATGGGAGCCAAATTCCACATCAAGCTTTTCTATTCAGCTCCAAAAGATATATCCAACTCCCAGAGAATGCTCTACTTGCATGCCTTGTAGAAGTATGGATTTAAATAACTTTCCAAAGTTAGTGTGGGTTCAAAGGAAGCATTAGAAAGGCTGGTTATGATGAGAAAGGAAAAACTGACTAACACCTAGATGGTAAAACCTAGAAGATAATGATAAAACAAAGGAAAATGGTCTATGGAATAAAGTCTTGAGAAAATAGAAGACTGATTCAATGATGTCTGAAAAATGAAGAGAAAGAGATGGTATGGAAACACTTGTATATCATGAAGAAAATAAAGTTACTGAGCCTTTATTCTTTTTTCCTACATGTTTCTTTATTTTTTTTTGTTCTCAGCAAGTTCTGTTTCTGTGTGCAGTTTTTTTTAAATAATTACTTATTTATTGTCAAAGTGATGCACAAAGGGGTTACAGCTTCATATGTAAGGCAGTGGGTACATTTCTTGTACAATTTGTTACCTCCTCCCTCATTTCTCCCCTTCCTCTCCCCCTTTCCCTCTCCCCCCCATGAGTTGTTCAGTTGGTTTACACCAAATGGTTTTGTAAGTATTGCTTTTGGAGTCATGTGTCTTTTTATCCTTTATCTCTTGATGTTGATATTCTCTTTCCCTTCCCTAGTTCTAATACCAGTATATACAGTATCCAGGGTACTTAGATGAGATACAGTGATAGCATGGGGACAACCACAGGAAGGGAATACAAGAGGATCATCAACACACAAAAAAGCTACCGTTACCTAGTCCCTCCAAACAGTACAAGAAATGTATCCAATGCCTAACGTATTAAACTGTAACCTCTCTGTACATCAGTTTGATAATAAAAATTTGAAAAAAAATAAAAATACAATAAAAAGTAATTACAACAGTGATAGAACAGCCATTTCCACAACATGGAAACATAGAGTTCATTTCACTTAGCAACATCTTACGTGTTCATAAGGGCATAGCTATTGGCTGTTGTGATCCTCTGCTGTGACTAGCCTAAACCTGTGCTAATTATTCCCTATGAGGGAAACCGTAGAGTTCACGTTTCTTTGAGTCTGTGAGCCTTTATTCTTAAACCGGTGATCTTATTTTCTTTCTCCATCTCACAGTCAACAACTAACTTTGAGTATTCATATTGCTTTAAACACAGAGATTGACTGGGGGAAAAAACTACATCTAAAAGAAGAAAAACAAAAATGAGGATGTAGACAGAAATAAAGACAAAGACACCAGGTGAAAAACTGACCATTCTGACAGATGACACTCTGTCCACACAAGAGCCATCCACTAAGAGCTAGAGTTGTGCAAGCTGAGAAGAGAGGTTGAGATTTGCCTAGACAATGTGAAGTGCAATATTCCTGTCAGCCATTTACTTCAAACAGGTTAAAGAGACACATCTGAGCTGGAAGACAATTCATTGAGTTATGAAAATACAAATTTCATGAAATTTCTTTATCAAGATTTCCCCAGATACATGTAAGGGATGGGTAATGGGAAGGAATTCTAGAACACTTATGAAGAAGAGGTTCTAATGATCTCCCAAGAAAGAATGAGATCCCAGAGAGGGGATGACCAGCTGAGGACAAATAAATGAAGGAACCAGGTACCCAAATGTCTGCATGATGACAAAATAAGGACCAGAAGAAGGTCCAGAAAAGGCCTAAGGAACACAATGTTGTGGTCTGAACATTGGAATTTAACTTTTGCATGGTGTGTGTGTGTGTGTGTGTGTGTGTGTGTGTGTGTGTGTGTGTGTGTGTGTGTGTGTGTGCTTGAACTGAGGCTTGGGCATTTTCCCTGAACATATTTTGCTTGAAGGTAGCACTCTGCCACTTGAGCCATACCTCCACTTCCACATTATTTTGTTTGTTTGTTGGTTGGTGTTTAATAAGAGATAAGATTCTCAAGGACTTGACTGCCCAGGCTGACTTTGAACCTCAGAATGGGCCATTTCCAACTTTTTAGTACTTAATTGGTGATAAGAGTCTCCTAGACTTACCTGCTCCAACTGGCTTTGAATCGTCGGATCTCAACCTACTGAGTAGCCAAGATTACAGGCATAAGCCACTGACACCTGGCTAAAATTAAACTTTTTAAGGCACCAAGTTGCTGTCACTTTTACTCTACATTTATTTGCTAGCAGTACCAGTAATTAAACTCAGACTGGTAGGCAAGTGCTCTACCACCCGGGCTACACTTCATACTCTTTTTGTGTGATTTTAAAAAATTATTATCTTTAAGTAGTTGTGCAAAGGAGTTTCAATTCAACATGTCACTTTATGAGTATAATTCACCTTGACCAATGTCACCCCTTTCATAATCCTCACTCATCTCTCCCAACCCCACCTGTCCCCTCAATTTTCCTACTTCAACTTTCAATACTATGGCTGCAATGATTTTGTGTTCACTAATTCTAAATCTTTGCTTGATTTTGTTTTTGCTAATTTAGTCAAGATTGGCCTTGAACTTGCTTCTGTTTCTGAGTAACTGGTATTAAAGCAAGTGCTACCACACCTATCCATTTCACTGCATTTTGTTTTGGTTGGTGGTGGTGGTTGTAGAGCTTGAACTCAGGGCCTAGGTGCTGTCCCTGAGCTTTCTTGATCAAGGCTAGCACTCTACCACTTTGAGCCCAGAGTGCCACTTCCCATTGTCTGGTGGTTAGTTGGAGATAAGAGTCTCACAGACTTTCCTGCCCAGGCTGGCTTCAAACATGATCCTCAGATCTTAGCCTCCTGAATAGCTAGGGTTACAAGCATGAGTCACCAGCACTCAGCTTTCACTGAATTTTTAGTGAAACTTGATATCAACTCAGCCATAGAGGGCACATTCAACATCAAACTTTTATTTTGTCCCAAAGCATATCTTTAGTGCACCTCCCCCAAAATATTTCACACTGAGTTGTCAGGTAGAAGATATGCAAACTAAATACCAAAATGAAGATTTGAGATTGATGGTTAGCCCAGGTCAAAAGGGATATGTTTTTGGCTTTTTTTTTACAAGGGACATGTTGCTGAATATGTGTGAAATTGATTGTAAATCACTTGTGTTGTTTTCTAGCTATTGAGCATGCCCATTTAACATATTAAATGTGTTTCTGACATTTGCAAAGTGTCTAGAAAGCTTTGGACAATCATTATTTAAAGCATTTTTGTTGAAAGTGCCCCTGGGTACTTCCTAAACACTGAATTCTCTTTCAGTCAATTCTGGATATCCCTGAAGAGGGAATTGTAAATGTTGAATACTGTAGCTGTCAATCATGGGCTCACAGACCCTCCTGTTTGAATGATAATATATTTGAAACACTAAACACAGTTAGATACTTGTTTGGTTTTACTTGATGCTCTATGGCTTTCCTTGATTTCACTAAAATTGACCCCCCCAAAAAAAGAATTGATTTATAGAGATATAAGTGCTAGCTGACCTTGAGAGTTACTAGACTCAAGTTTTTTTTAAGTCTTTGGGGGAAGGATTGGGTTAAGGGGGTTCAGAGATAGGACCCCCAAGTCCTCTATCCTGGGAAATAATCCATTGCAGACTCCTTTGTCCTTGTGTAATTTGTGCTGGGGACTGACAAGACCTATTTAGGATATGAAAATGTCTGCAATCAGAAAATAAGCATGTTCCACAAGTGACAGAAATGGTACATGTTATTAAGGCAACTCTTCTTCAAGTCACTCTTTTACTCTGTTCTCATGAAAATGTAAAATGCAAGCGGTTGCCTATTCTCAGCAGTTTTGCAATATTCTGGGTCCTCAAAATGAGAAGGTTGAAGTAGAAGTGGACTTGGACTGGAGAAGCAATGTGCATTGTGGGAGCAGAATGCAAATAAGAATCTTTGTTCTTAATTATATTTGATCCCTGCTCTACATAGAATAGCAATTCTATCAAATGAGGGAATGTGCAGCTCAGCCATTTGGCAATGGACAACAGATTTTTTGTGTAAGCATCTGGCCTAGGAATAATTTGACAACCAGCAATATGCCAAATTTGTGTTAGATAATTATAAGAAATAAAAACTATTTATCAGACTGAATATTCATTATTCTTGGGATGTTATTCATCAACTTTATGATTTATGCCATAGTTAGGTACAGGGTTGTGTTGTTCATGTTCTCTGTTATGCTGTTCATGCTTATTGATAAATAAGCAGAAATTTCTATGGCTTCCCACCTTGACATTTGTTGGAAATCTGAAATTCACGCTTGGGTAAAACTGAATAATTAAAAACTTATGAGGAAGGACTGAAATGAGGATTCAACTCTTTGTACATACTTTGGAAATGAAAGCAGGTTAACAGATGGCTCTGTGCCAATACAGAAGCTTACAGCAACTTCTAAATTTATAGCAGTGATGGCGATTGCATAGTACTGTAGTCAACTCAGAAAACACCCAACTTTACTAGTATCTCTGGCTTTATCTTTGCAAGAAATCAGGTCACAACACATAGTGAATTGCCCAAGTGTTCTTCCATGTCTTTAAACTTCTGTTCCTTCCACCACATCTAATTCAGCTGCTTAGAAGCACTCACTAGAGTGAGCAAGATTGGATTACAATGGTGAGCCTATTGACTCCCTGGTTTACCAGTCTGTTACTTCCCAATGGCCTTGTGTTGCCTTTGATCTCAAGGTCAGCTGTTTCAAACAGCCTTGCACTAGAGTGGTGAACTTAGAAGCCCATAGTTTCTTTCTTTCACAGAATCAGATGTGAGATGGCTTTGGGCTCTGGATTCACACAAAAGTCCAGTATCTCCCAGGACATTCTTGAGTTTCTGAAGGAGCGTAAAATTATGAGCTATTTGGGCAAAAATTAGTTCATCCATCCCCACCTAAGCTCCCTGACACATTTCTGTTATTGTTACTGCTGGTTCCCAACAAATGTTGTTTCTAACCATTGTTTTCCTTCTTGAATTCCCAAAACTGATCCCATTTTCCAAGTCTTCAATACAATTCATACAAGAAAGACAAGGATCTCAGCACTCCAGAGACTAAGACAGGAGGGTCATTGCAATGATAGGTTATCTGGGACTGCCTAGAGAGACCTTGTCCCCAAACAGACAAAAGTGTAATTTATCCTTATAAAAAGAAATACCAAGAATGATTATTTAGAACGTTGTGTCCCTGTAGTCAACACCCAAGATTCTGATTCAGTAGTCTGACATGGAAACTAATAATTTATCATTTGCTTGTGTATTTGTTTTCTCTCAGTGATAAAATTGTATATATTTATCATATATGGCATGTTGTTTTGAAATATATTTTCATTATGAAATATAATTAGTTATCATTCCATTACCTCTCAAGTGATTTTGAGGAGGTAAAGCATATTTTTTAGAGGTTTCTAGGAATATAATTTTTTAGGAAGGGAAAGTACTAAGATTTGAACTCAAGACCTTGTGGTTTCTCACTTCATTTGCTTAGCTGAAATTCTAACACTTGTGTCATGCCTCCAACCCAGATTTTTGCTGATGAATTGAAAATCAGTCTTTTTGACTTATTTTCCCAAGCTGGCTTTGAACTATGATCCTCTAGGACTCTGCCTTCCTCACTGGCTAGGATTACAGGCATCTGGCACTGGCACCTGACAAGAATACATTTCTATGGACTGTATTCATTGACTGTGCAATAGGGCTCTTTAACTTATTCCTCTGGCCATAAACATTATTTTATCAGTTGACTGACATCTCCCCAACTACTCTTGGCAAGCACTGTCTGACTGTGTGTGCATGTAGTTTAAGATGGGACATATAAAGTGAGATTAGGAATCTGTATTTCCTGTGACCATCTTGAGGGATTCTGAGGCCATTGCTATGGGCCATACTTTGAAATCATTTATTCTATCACTCTCGGGTAAGGAGAGGAGTTTACAATGCATTTCAATCATCTGGTCTAGTTCTACTATGACAGCATATGTTATGGATTTGTGCATGGATAGTTGATGAGCCACACGATAATGTGTTTTTTCACAAGCATCACTTACTTGCTACTCTGGTACACAAGTGCTATACTACTGAATTACACCCTCAGTCCTACTGTATGCCATTTAGTCATTTCTAAAAGGACATGAGAAGATTAATGGACTATTCAAAATCATCCACACAGAATCTAAAATCCTTAGGGCACAGGATTATGGTCCTCAATTTACTATTCAGCATTCTCTTCCCAAAGATGTTGCATGGATTCCCAAAGGAAAATATAGCATAGGGATAATGACTGCTAGAACATTTCCAACTGTCTTATGCACAAAAACTCCACGTATGGATCACTTTGAATTGCTTAGGTAAGAGTTTTACATGATTAGAGGCATCTTTATTTGCTACTGAAAAAAAAAAGAACTTCCTACAGGAAAGAGTAAATCAAACATAAATTAGGATATACATTTAAGAGTATTTGGGGCAGGTCCCCTGAGAAAGAGCCTAAAATAGATGTGCTTTCTGGATGTTTGCCAAGTAACATCTTTGAGATGAACATCTGTGAGAGCACTGGGACAGGAGTTGAGATGAGATTTTACAACAAGGACACAACAGTCTTTCAGAGTTGCCTCTCTTAGGCAAGGAACGAGGCCACTCTGTTCTCACTTTTCCAGTCACAAAAGTCAGGGTGGTCCTGGAAAGGGAGAGATCAATTTACATAAGGAAACTCTTTAGCTAAGGACATTTCCTACTTAGCTCACAGTCATTGCAAGAGCTTAGAGGATAGGCACTTTATTCTCAGGGAAGAGAGATGGAAAGTTAAGTGGTCCACTGTAGTACATAACATGAACTAAATTTCTGTCTAGTAGGACAAGAAGTAAGAATGTCATTTGGAAAGAAAAATAGTGGACAGGTTGTAGAATATGAAGAGTAGTTGAAATTATTGAAAAATTCTTATTAGACTTTGATCTTGCATTCAAAATCTGTGTCCTAGCAAGATTCTTAACATGCCGACTAATTTCAAAGGCATGATACTTTTTCTACTCTCTGGATCTTTTAATGCACTGAGAGAAGTAAGCGATGAATCAAACTAGAACATTTTGTTTGTGCGAAATACAAGCTCTGAGAATTGAATAAATAGAACTAAACCTTGGTTCGGGAGACAAAATAAATGGAACTAATACCAGTTTTATAGGAGCTGAATAACTGTGATTGCAGTTGATAGAAAGTATTAGCTCATCTCCCAAATGAGTGATAAGATCAATACAAAGAAATCTCTTTGCTGCTTTTCCTTATTCCCTATTTACCCATATGAAATTTTCATTCAAGGTGCTCTAGTCAAATACTCATGAAATAGTATCATCCCTAATGACATCACAGCAATAAAGGTAATCACTGGGACCCAGCTCTCAGGAGCACATACTGAAATGTAGCACTCATTACCCTTAAACTGTGGTTGCGCTTTCAACACTCATTAAGTTGCTCAGATTCACACAGTAATTAAGCACTGCTTTGGTATTTAGGTGGAAAGGGCTTGAGAGATGTATAATTTCCATCCTATCTGAAAGAACCTTTCTAATTATTACCCATGAGGATAAGAAATAACTATTGGTGTTTCAGTAAGAAAGGACTAAGGGTTTTTGTTTAATGTTTGTTCTACAGCAAAACAATAACAACAATAACAACAACAAACTACCTAAATTTTTTAGAAGTAGCATTCACTCTGAAGGCAAAAATTCAATGTACATACCACAAAATGTTAAAAAGTAAGGGAAGAGGTAGGCTGGCGGAGGGTGGGGGTGTGAAAATGTCAAAGGGGGTGAAACTGATCAAGATGTATTGTATTCAAAGGCTTAATCAGTGTACCTCATCCCTAACAATGGTCTATATGACTTGTATAGAAACTCGTATTTTTTGTCGTGGTACAGTCTTACCACAGCGTATGCCCACACTGTCGTTTGGAATGAAAACTTACAGCAGACATGGTGTTCTGTTCTGGAGATGATGTGGGAGCCACTGAGCTTTTCCACCCTGGAATCGGTGAATAATTCCAGCTTGCTGTCCAATGTCTCAGCAAAAGATAGGGGCCATCTCCTCCGGTTCTAGTGTTTTGTCCTGTTCTCTGGGAGCTCTTTTGACTCCTCATGCACAATGCCCCAACACCTTTGGAGAAAAAAGAAAAGATGATTGCTCCTAGAGCCATAGTCTGAGTTGCAACATGGCACTCATAGTCCTAAAAAGAATTAACTTCTACACAGTAACAGTAATAGGGTTAGTGACTTAAGGCCGTGATCATATAGGATATATTAGAAATGTTAAAGGGAAGGGGGAGCCTTGAATCCATAGTTTTTTTTTCTTTCTTTCTCTTTCTATATTTGTTCTACATTTCCAACTATTCCTAAATGCATATCTACACTTGAGTTTTTGGAAGTATGTTGTTTAAAAAAGTTACTTAAATAAAGAACTGCTCCCAGATATGTTTTACAAAAAGAGGAATATTCTAGTTATCTAATTACCACAAGTTATATCTTGGGTCATGTCATGAGGCACAGAATAAACTGAACAAGCTGTTTACTTACCAAATCTTCTCATGTTTTGTGTTAAATGGTATAATGCCTTCAGAGAGGAACCTTGTATTTTCCAGATTTAATCAAGATATATGTGTGGTATTTCTTGTCATTAACTGACAAGCACAATTCCATGACACATAAACATTTTTAGCTGTCTCTGTTGAGAAAAAGATGCCTTTAGCTATGAGTGTGTTTATGTGCTATGCAGTGAATTTCAAAATTGGCAAGTATGGAAGCAAATAAAACAAATGGAGAGGGTAGTTATTTCGGTTTAAGTGGCCTGTTTTAAAATATGGATTTGATTGCTGTAAGCCATTACGAGCACTTTCTTGTCTCAGCATGTGGTACCTGCTTTCTTAGTTTTTTGGTTCCTTGTGATTATTTAGCTCAAAGGGCTTCGTAGAATTTTCTAGCACCGTGCGGGGAGGGCATTCATTTTTATCCAAGGTGAGGCATTGATCAAGTCAGCCAGCAAATTAAAAGCAGCAGAACACTATTAAAATTTAAACTTAATTGCCTTCTCTTAATTTCTGTGGACTTAGTCAATAGATGCCAAAGAAAAGTTAAAGTTATTTAACAAGTACCTATTTCCTACAGCAAAATTAAAAAAAAAAGTTTGATCACAGAGTTGATACAATTTACAAAATAAATGCTTTCACAAAGTGCTTTAGAGAGTTTGGGTTTTTTTTTTGAGGTAGTAGGTATTGAACTCAGATCCTCTCTATTAATTGAGCCATACCCCCACCCACTTTTTGTATTGGTTAATTTCAAGGCAGGGTTTCACTTTTATGCCTCAATGAGTCTGAGCTGTAATCCACCCACTTGTGTTCCCTCCGTCATTAATTGAGATAGGGTCTCACATCTTTGATGTCCAGGCTAGTAATTCTCCCATCTTAGCTTCCCATGGAGTTAGCTTTACACCTTTCCTGAAACAGATGTTAGATAGAAATTTTCATTGTGCAGTTTGGTTTTTCTCTCTACTACCCTTGCCATGGAGTTGTGTTGCTTTACAACTCCATCGTCATTGCCTCTAAACGTATTTTCTACTGCCACATGAAAAATCTCGCATGTATGTCCTATGTTCCCCATGTAATGGTGTGAATCGCCTCCCACAAGCATGTGTCCACCAAGCCCATGTATTGTCAACTTAATCCTCAGTGTGGCCCTGTTAGAAGGTGGGACCTAGTGGGATGGCATGGGGTAACAAGGGCCCACTTTCATGAATACATTAATGTGGTTGCAATTGTGCAGCCCCTTTGGTTTTGTTTCCTGGCATATGGTTCTTCCCAGGCGCTTGTACCCTGAACTAGTCATCCAGCCTTTACAACTGTGAGAAGCTAAATTTCTATTCCTTATCAATAGCCTAGTCTGTTACATTCTGTGACAAACACAAAGAACCAGACCATGATGCCAGGTTTCAACATTATTTAAATCTTTTAAATAGGCATATTTAATCAATTTCAGCTTTTATGTTTATGCACATGAAAGGAACACAGTGTAATTGTGCTATTCATGCCATAAGAGCAGGAAATAAAATATTAATTCATGGGACCTAGACCAGAAAAACGATGATTTAGACATTGCAATATTTATGTAGAAGTTGAAATGTGTGTGAAAAATAGAATTTTCTTCACATGCTGCATTGTCCCTCCTTGGGTTCCAAATTTCACTTGGAAAATAACCTTAAAGTCTAAACTGAGATTCTCTGTCTGTGTAAAACCTGTCCACTCTTGGATTGTCCCAAGATAAGAAGGAGATGAAACACAAATCAGTCACACGGGCTACTTGTTATCCATTGCTGTCAAGAGTTAGCCCAAGAGGGCACTGAAACAATGGGATAAATAAAGGTTTTAGATTATCAGTGAATTTCAATTACAGTATTTGTCCTCTCCTAGACCCCTATTACTGTCCACAGCTAGGAGGTGGCAGTGCAGGGGAGATTTATTGGGCTTGTTCACTGCTTAGCTACATCTAACTTGAGCTCAGGTTACCAGAACTTCTCTATTATCTTCAAATCCGGTTTCTGAGAAAGACATACGCTTGCTGCCTGCAGTGACTTTATCACCTGCTGACTCAGCAAGAGCTGCATCATTTTCTTCATAAGAAAGGAATTCTACCAAGTATTAAGTGATTCCTTGTCAAAGATGCTGGTCATAGAAGAAAGAAGGTAGGAAATAATAAAGACACTTACAAACTCAAGCTTCTTGCCAAGCAGTTAGGATTAGAGAGGGCAAAGGTTTAGGAGGTTGGGGAAAAGAATGAGTTTAGAGTACTTTTTTGGTTTTATTTTGTGTGGTATCTATAATGACAATAATAATGATAATGATAGTAATTTTAATTGCACATAAGTGTAAAAGGAGAACTGTCTAGGAGATGATAAGTTGGAGTAGGCATGGGGAAATGAAGAATACTGAAAGGTAAAGAAGATTGAAGAACATATATGTATGATTATATACCTGTGAATATATACATATGCTATTCATATATACCTATGTATGCTTCTACACATTAATAAAATATAATGAAACTCAGCACACTCTTTGAAAAAAGCAGAGTGGGGGCAGAAGAGACATGGGAGCATGGTGGAGCAGGTGAATCTGTTCAAATTTCATTGTGTGCAAACCTGCTAACATAAAAATGAATTTTGAAGAATGAAAGAATGCATTTGATGAGGAAGACTTAACTGTTATCTGATGAAAAGAAGGAAGGCAGGTTAATCATGGAAAAAATCGTTTTCTTTTCCATCTTCCATTGCTCACTTCAAGAATGACTTTCTTGGCACTGAGTATGATTTTGCACACCTGTAAATCCAAGCTACTCATGAAGTGGAGGTAGGCAGATCAAAGTCAGAGGCCACCCTAGACAAAAGCAGGAGATTCTATCTGAAAACAATTTAAGTCAAAAACACCTATGAGTCAAGTAAGCATAGGCACTGAGTTCAAACCCCACTCTCACTTTGTCAAAATGTCCAGTACTTAAATGATAGTGAAGCTGATTTACATAGCTGTTTCCAATACTGTAGTATTAGTATTTACTTATTACTAATCTCATATAGAGGCAATAGAGTAAAGGCTAGATATATTAACTGACTAAAGAAGGCTACTAAAATACTCAGGAAATACATTTTCATGTTTTCAGAACTCCCATTTCCATTACAGTGCCAGGAGACCTCACTCCTCTGTAGGTACCATGAGCAGGACTTACAGTTAGAATTACTTATCCACTCATACAATTGAGAATCAGAGGTTTGCCTAAGGGTTGGGTTCTACATCTGTTCTCTATTACTAAAAGCTGTGGCAAGTTGGCTGTACCACTGGGAGCAAGCCAGAACTGTCCAAGCCACCAGGACTTGATCCATATCCAAAAGTTTTGGAAGCTGTCTGGCAGAAAATAAGGTGTGAATTCAAGGTGCTGCTTTGGTCTCCAGGAAGCTGAGATTGTTAAACAAAGATCCAGAAGCAGAGGTTGTCAAAAGAAGCCAGTTCCCACGGGGTTGTTTCAAGTTCTACAGTTGATTTCATAAATCTTTGGAGATGATTTCTCCCTACCTATAACCCCAACCATTTCTATTATTCCTCCATGTAGAGAGGGTCCAGACAGGAGTCAGACATGGAAAAGAATCCAAGAGATTAAGATAAAGTGAGCTAAATAAATCATCACTATCACACATCTCTTGTTGGGGGTGAAACAGCACAGAGAGAAGCAATGTAAGTGGCAGAGATAACTTTGACTCTGAGGACTTCGTTTTGTTTAGCACGTTAGTTGTGGCTTGTTTTTCAAGCATGGCCTATCGACCGATACAAATGTAGAGAAGACACCAGCTGACCTGATGAGCTAAGGCGCTACTTTCTTATCAAAGACATTCTGGTGCTTTGAGTTCAACCTAGATGTTGCGATTGCAAATTGCTCTTGCTCAGGGTCATATGTGAAAAGATCCTCATCTCATCCTCAGGAATCTCTTTTACAATGCTGCCTTCTCATTTGAAGGAGCCTGACCTTAAGCTGTTAAATCCGAGATGGCCCCAGTCTTCAGAAACCTGAATCCTTCCAACAGAGCAGAAAAAGCACTTGAACCTCTGCCATTTGTCACAAAGATTATGACTGACAAGCAAGGAACTCATCTTGTCTCTCAGAATAAAGAGACCAGTCAGTGAAATTGAGGTGACACACAGAGTTATGAAGAATTCAGGTTTAAACTCATTACATTTATATCTATACAGATAGGTAGATATGTGATATTTTGTGTGAATACTTGCTAACATAAAACCATGATTGATAGATAGATGATAGATCAATGAAAGACAGACAGATAGATAGATAGATAGATAGATATAATTTCTATGTTGGTTTAAGATGACTTCCTAATTATGTATTTGCTGCTGGTTCAACAATCAAGATTATCTATGTTGCATTATCTGGGCCTCATAAAATAACCCTGAAGGGATTTTTTTTATCAAATATTGTATTTTCAACTTCATAGAACTTCTTATCCAATTTTTTTGAGGAGGGGGGGCACTATGACTTGAATCTAGGGCCTAATACTTGCGAGACAGGCACTCTATACTGAGCCATTCCATCGGCCCTTTTTCCTCCCCTTTTCTTTTTGCTCTGGTTATTTTGAAATAAGGACTTGCTTTTTCACTCAAGCTCACATCTAAACCATAACTCTATCATTTGATATCAGGGATGACAAATGTATATCACTACACCCAGCTCTTTTTATTGTTGAGACAGAGGGATCTCATGAACTTTTCTTGTCCCATTTGGCTATGCACATCCCAATCTCAGCCTCCTTTGTTGCTGGATGACATGCATGTACCACTGCGCCCAGCTATTCGTTGAGAAGCTGTCTTCCAAACTTTGTGATCCAGCTTGGCTTTGAACAACAATCCTCCCAATGTCAGCATTCCAAGTAGCTAGAAGCCTTAGCACTAATACCTTATTCATCTTTTTGCCAAGGAGATGTCTACTGTATTTGTAGCCTGAAAATTGTTTTGCTAGCATAAGTTTACAGTCATAAATGGCTCCCATAGTGATGATTAAGTTCTATCACAAAATGGTGGTTATTTTTATTGGTCTTATCAAGGTTTAACATGCATGTTAAAAGCTGCTGCTGGAATTTACATAAAGCAAACAAACACACCCATGTATCAGGCCCCAAGATGACAAAACACATCATCAACATCCTAAAAGCACTTTCTGTTTCCTTTCAACTTCTGCACTCTCTCTCTGAAGGGCATTTGCTATTGTGACTCCTAACATTCTTTTCGGACTATAAATTATACAGCAAAATTCTATAGCATATACTCTTTTATGTACTCATGAAATTCATCCATGTGTTTGGATATAATAGTTGTTTCTTGGTTCTCATTACTATAAAGTATTCAAATATATAATATGCAATGTGTACCATATAGAATACATTAAATGTGGTATATCCAATGGACCACTTGCTTTTAAATTATTCTTTTGTAATATTTGTAAAGACAAATGTAATTCTACATTTTATTCTATTTTTCATGAGTATGCAGTGTGGAGTTGTTATAAATAATTCTTTTGTAGACATTTTATATATATCTTTTGGCAAATATATGTGAATGCATCTATTGGATGTCAATCTAAGAGTGGAATTTCTGCATCAAAGAACAAGTACAGTTTTAGCCTTAGAAAACACAAGCAGTTTTCCAAAGGGGCTATAACAGTGTTTTGCATGATCTCATGTAGTTATTTACAAAATAATATTGTTGGATGTATCACATTGTCATTTTGTTTTGAGTTTGGAATAAGAATCATCAGTGTCATGGAAAGCTAGGGACTCGTTTCTCTATCTATGAGAGGTTTAGTGCCCAAGAAAGAGCAAAAGTTCTGATATCATGAATGAAAGTTTAATGCAAGGAGGACTATCACAGCTCAAGACCAAAGTTGGTCTTTGGAGGTCTGAGCAGACATATTCCCTGGGATTCTTGAATTCTCAGCAGTGGCAGCAGCAGCTTTTGCTGTCTCATTACGTATTCTCAACTTTGCCACTCTCTTTGTTTAACAAATCAGAACATGATGTGGCAAGTTGACAGAGGAGTTGAGGAGAATTCTCAGTGATGCTTATAATGTGCTCAAGACACCTGTGCATATTTATTTCTTCTGCTCATGCTCCTAGCAAGGAAGTCAGCAGGCCTCCGCTAAATGAGAGATTGGGATGGCTTTCAGCAATCTGTTTGAGGGGAAAAAAAAAACCCAGCAACTACTGTGACATAGAGAAGTTGGAAAAGTGAAAATTAGTTTCAGAAAGGCTTGGAGGTCTACATGGAACTCTTTCTCTATAAATATGCTTGTTTTGTAAGCTACCAAAAGCTGGAATAATCACTTTTCTGTCATTGTGTAATCATCTCAGTTTCATGGTGGTTTCTAAACTATGAAATACTGTGGATAAATATAAATTTATGTGGATGGTGCCTATCAATTCTTTGACATTAATGCAAGTGGTCCTCAACTTCTGTTCCTCCTTGAAAAAACCAGCATGAAAAAAAAAGCTGATATGATTTCCCTCATTTGTGGTAGATAGAATGTGCCTAAACACCTATAAGTAAACACTTGAATGGTATACAAGCACCTACAACTGAATTAACTGAAATACAACAGACTCTATGGAGAGCTCAAATCATATAATTTTTTAGAAATACTAGGTCAAAACCCAACAAAATAAGCACCAGGAAATGGATATTTGCAAGAGGGAGATGGGGTCAAGGGGAGAGGGGTAGACCCATGAAGTGGGCAAAGGAAGGAGAATGCAGTCAATAATTCATTGTATATGCCCCCAAATTAAGAAAAATAAGGGACAGGGTAGTAGAAGAGTTAGAACGTTGGATGGGGAACATTGATCAAGATGCGTTATATTCATGAAGTGTTATGTTAAATGGCACCTCCTTTGCACAACCTCCTAAAGATAATAAAAAACAAACTGCATTATAATGTGTAAATATATGAGTACTCAAAAGATGTTGTTTTAATGAATGAAGGATATCTTTGAAAGAGTAGATGCAGTGGCTCATATCTGTAATTCTAGCTGTTTTGTAGGTAGAGTTCAGAAGGATCATAGTTCAAGCACGGTTAGAGGTAAATGAATCATGGTCTAAAACGAGTTCCAGGATTAAACCTGAGATCCTATTTTTTAAAATAACTCAAGTGGTAGAAGATTTGTGAGGCCCTTAATTGTAATGCCAGTACCACTAAAAATAATTTTTTAAGGATTTCCAGAAAAATGTTCAAAAATGTTATATAGACAATACATAAATCTGTAGTTCTATATTATAATGTGAATCCCAAAAGAAAATTACACAGCTGGGAATATGGCTTAGTGGTAGAGTGCTTGCCTTGCACCACATAAACAGAAAAAGTCGGAAGTGGTGCTGTGGATCAAGTGGTAGAGTGCTAGCCTTGAGCAAAAAGAAGCCAGGGACAGTGCTCAGGCCCTGAGTCCCTGGCCGCCGGACTGGCAAGGAAAAAAAAAGAGACTAAACAAAACATAAAATGTCCATTACATCTCAAATAATCATAAATAAAACTATGTTATATATGCATGTGAATATATCTTGCTGTACACTACAACTGGTAATTTTATACACATGTACATGTCAGCTGTGTGTTGTATGTGTATGAGTGTATGAATATGTATATATCTATATAAGTGGTAGATTTGGATATTAGGGGAGAAAATTTTTTTTCTCCTCAGATCTTAGAGCTTATTGATTGTCTAAAATGAAAGTTCTGTAAGATTTTTGAGAAATAGGTGTATTTTATTATCTGTGGCTTGAATAGTTGTGTAAGAGTTCATGAAAGAATATAAGTGTTTAAACTCATGAATCAAACTTTCATATTATAATGGCTAAAATTATGTGCCTATCATAATTCAGGCCAACTGTTTCTTCTTGAGAGACCCTTTGGTTCTTTGATTTTTCCCCCTAGGAGAACAATGCAGTAATAAACAACTGTTCTTGACAATTTTATATGATATGAGACTATGCAGGGTAGAATCTGGAAAATGGACATGCACAATCAGCAAGTTGAAGGCCATTGTAAAGGTATTTCCAGAGTTTTACCCTGATAACTGTTATCAGATAGTGACATCAACTCCATTGGGACTAAGAAGATGAAAAGCATTGTTATGCTGAATATGGAATAAAGGATACTTCCTTAGGCCAAAAGTACACACATGCTTACATATATATTTACACACACCTTCACAACAATTGTATAGGAAACTCTCACAATGGGACTCAGTAGCATATGTTTGAGCAGAGTCTTTGAGGTCATTCTGAAGTGCATCAAAATTTGGGAAGAACTTAGCTGGGTTACACAGAGCTGCCTTTCCACTGCTTTATGAACCACTTAAGTCCTTACAACTCTAACTACCTTTCTTTCCTTTCAGATGGTGAGATTCTTGAAAGTAAAAGGCAAGCAAGAAATCCAGTGGTCAAAAGTTGTTGCTTCTATACATAGAAAATAATGAAGACATTTGTATTAGAAGAATTCCTTGTAAATTCTCATGTTTTTAAACCTGTATGATGGGCTTTGGGTATCTATTTGACTGCTGACTGAGCACTTGATTCTGCATAAGAAAACCCTGAGCTCTTTATTCAGTTCTTGACAGCTCTGAATTCTGACTCCGTTTCTATTATAGAAGCATATACTAAGACCTGACTACAATGTTAAGATTTGGAAAATCTATAAGCTGTATTTTGATGTGTTAATTGTCTACAAAGTAATGCCACAAATAAGTGTATCTTGTTCAAATTGCTGCAATTAATGTGGACTTCCAATTTAAAGTCACTCGTCTTGAGTGACTTGAGTTTTAGAACAAGGTGAATTTAGTTACCTCTTTTGTCCTCAATGACAATGAAGGTTTCCGAGGCAGATGTTCTTTTACATCAGTATTCTACCTTAACTCACTATAAAACCCTATGCAGCTTGCTAGTGTCACTACGTAATGCTCTTTCCTTATCTCTAAAATTAGACTAACTTTCTCCAAATCTATTGAGAGCCTCTAATTTGTTAATTTATATAAATCAGATAGCACGTGTCTAGCACACAGACCACGGCCAGTAATCAGTAGCATTTTCAATAGGTCAATATTTTTAAATCAATAATTTAGAAATCATGAATGAAGCATAGTAGTAGGGTATATGCTTAGTTGCTTAGCAGGTGCAAGACCTCTGCTTTAATCTCCAGCACTAAAATATTATGATAATCTAGAAATTTATCTCTAGATCACTGATTCAGAAAGAGAATTTCCAGACATCAAGTTCTGTCACCTTTTATTCTACTGGCATGGCCCATCCCTTGTTTCTTCTCTCTTCATTTCACACAGCATCATATAGCTCCAATCTTTCCATCTTCACCCTGCAAGACATTCCAAGAATAATCTTACAAAGAATATTTATATAGTGATCCCTTAATCAAGAAAAACAAGTCAAGCATATATCCACCAGCATTCTTCCCACATTTATTGGACATCTAGTTTATACTAGCATCTGTGTTTGGATGCTGTGGATACACAGCAGAAAGGCAATGCCTCCTTAAGAAGACGGCAACTCCTGCAGGAGAGAAGAAAACCAACTGCTTATTCTTGCCATGTCTTCTTGACAGTGCTGACAAAGAGAAAAAGGCCAACATCACAGGGTCGAAATGGGTAATCAAATCTGTAGGAATGGAGAAAATGAGGTCAGTGATGACCTAGAAACAAAAAACGTATTATCACAACCCCTAAAGGACAAGATAGCAGATACCCATAAATGTCACATAGTGCTCATTTCCTGCTTCACTTAGCAAGCCCTGCATTTGCTGTAGTAGATCCCATCCCCCTTTTCTCTCCCTTTGACAGAACTATCTAGATCTCACTCAGCAGGCTGACAGGTACACGACTTCACAGCCAATGACAACAGTACTTTCCCCTGGCCAGGGTGATGGGTTCAGGGATGGACATATGGTCCAATTGGAACCAATGCAGTGAACTATGCATGTTTTCTTTGGGATTTCTGAAAGCTTAGAACATTGAGAGCTCATGGAAACCTGTTTCGAGCCCAAGAAGAAACTATGCCTGTGGCTTGAGCCAATGCACAAGAGAACAGAGCTATGGAGAGCAAGAAAGATTCTGTCTCCAGATTCAACTTCTGAAGCTGGCAGTTCGTAAAGTGAGTCTTTTTCCTATAGTTAACTAAATGAACTGCTGAACACAGCCTTCGCCTTTGGCCAGTCAGGGTCAATTCTGTTATCTCTTGCAACCAACAGAGATTTTTGCCAGATGTAGGGAAGAAAGACATTCCCAGCCAGCGAAACAACATGTAGGGAGGTGTGGCCCCTGAGAGATAAAGGGACATTCTGAAGTCAGCCAGTGGCTTGGTCTTCTCCACTGAGTGGGAGCGAGGCAGAGCCTTAAGTGACACTGGACACAGAGAGAGACTAGGCCCAGTGCAAAATCTTGTGTAGCTTTAAAATACATATTTATGTAGCTTTAAAATACACATTTATGATCTTTGCATATTAGAATCAAATGTGCACTTTGGATAATAGGATAGATATTTTTGAGTTGTGGGGATGCTCAGGTGGTCCTCTTCAAAACTACTCAACTCTGCCTTTGTAGCAAGAGATCAATCACAGGTAGTACTTTCCCTGATTTGTACAATGCTTCCTAGTCTGTTTACATCTTGTTCATTGATCCATGCCATAAATATTTGCTGAGCACTTACCATGGGCTCAGTTGGAGCCTCTGATTGGGAAGCTGTATTTAGCTCATCTGCTCCCCTGATTTCTTCCCAGGTGGACCATGTGGGAATGGAGAAACAAGGAGAAAGCAAAGGGACAGCAGGGCCACATCAGAGAATGCTGACTGTTAACCAGAATGATAAAGAGGTGTGGTGTGAGGAGATCAAGAGATGCTTGGGAATCAAACCTCTCTGAATCAGTTGCTGTAGGGATGAGACAAGGGAACACCTGCCAAAGAATCCTTCAGTGCAGAGGAAACAGCAAGAGCTGAGATTTTAAGGGGACACTGCCTTTCATGTGCCTAAAAATTTTGCAAATGGACAGGGGCCTTGGGGTATAGAGTTTCTAGAGGGGTACCAGAGGATGAGAGGGGTCAGATCATTTAGGATTCTATTGGCTTTGGTATAAAGCTTGGACTTATTGACTAGGAAACAATGAAAGGATTTCAAGTGTGCATGCGTGTTGTATTATATATATATATATAGTATATACATATAATGCATAATACACATATAATATACATATGTTATAACTATACATACACATAATATATGTATATTATATGTATATAGTATTATACATGCATATAAGATTACATATGCATATTTTATGTAGATATATGCATATTTATGTAGATATATGTCTATACAATATATAAACATGTGCATATATGCATAATCTATGCTTTCATAATTTGGCTATTGTGAATTGTGCTATTGTGAATGTGGGTATGTAAATGCCTATATTGTATCCTGTCATGCAATCATTTAGATAAATGGCCTTAAACTCAAAGCAAAACTTCCCATGTAAACACATACACATAGATATATGCTTATGTGCAGGATTTAGTTCACTAAAGTATAATAGAGTACATGCAAAGAGTGAAGTCCATGAAGTAAACTTTCTGAACACGGAACAGACAGTTTGACAAAAGGAATGATTAGGTATTGGGAAAGGAATGGATACATGAAAAGGGAACTAGGGACAAATACAACCAGAATACTCCGAGTGTGAGGCACAGATTGAGTCTTGGGAGAAGGGACACGTGGGATGAGGGAGAATGATGGCAGGGGTGACACTAATCAAGAAGTGCTAGACACATAGGTGGACATGTTAAATTGTAACTCTCTTGTACAGACTATGTTGAAAATGAACTATACAACTTGTGTGGTGGGGGGGAGGTGAGGAGGGATAAAATAAGACAAAGCAAGGGAAGAGGTAACACTGTACAAAAACAAATGTACTCATTACCTGATTTATGTATCTGCAACCCCTCTGTGCTTCACCATTACAATAACAATTAAAAAAATAACTCCAAGGGGAATGAAGACAAGATGCAAATCTTACCCAGACAGGCCCTACATCTGCCAGTGCCCTGATCTTGGTTTTACCAATCTCCATAACTGTGAACTAAACATTTATAATTTGAGCCTCAAAAAATTAAATAAAAAGCATAGACATTACAGGTGGAGTTAATTTCTGTAACATTTTCTTTGATTCAAATGCAACCAAGATAATATGTTGCCATTTAAAAACGAAATCTGGGTTAATTTATTTTTTTAATTTAGTTTTATTGTCAAGGTGACATACAGATTAGTTTATTAATGAGATATTTTACATTTGTTTTTCTTGATACTGAGTGCTTAAAAATCAGTGTGTGTGTGTGTGTGTGTGTGTGTGTGTGTGTGTGTGTGTGTGTAGTGCATGTGTTATAGACTTAAAGCAAAGCTGATTAGAACTCTCTGCTTTTTGAAGGTTCCAAAGATACATGTGTCTTGTGGCTCTTATATTGGGCAGCAGACTTCTAGAAAGATCATTGTAACTACTGGGTAAGGACTGGGTTCTCCTGAAATCCAGGAAGAAGCTACTGGAGATGTTAGGTGATGGTGAAGAAAGATCAACTGGGGACGTTGTAGATGTAAGGTTCTATGCAGGGATGTAGAGATTGAGGAAACACTACGAATCAAAGATGATCCCCAGGATTGGCTTACACAGCTAAATTGATTCTTTTTTGGTGAATGATTCACACCTAAGAGAATAAAGAAGCAGAATGAAGAGTTTGGGTTCAGCCATATTAAGTTGGAGATGCTTTGTAGGCAACTAGGGAAGTAATTGAACAGAGTGGTTCTGTCTCAGTGACTCATCATTCATCTCAGGCAGAGGAAGGTTCTCATAACTCAGAAGCTTTGAAGAAACAAGTTTTAATCTACATACAGTTGGCCCACATTCTCCCCATCTTCCTTCTCCTCTAAAGAGATTGATTTCACATTGCATGAGATGCTACAGTATTTTCAATTTAAATAGAAACCTCAAACAAATTGGATTTAAAATCTTCTCAGGGAAAAGGGAAATAATTTGCTTGCTAGGGTTTCATTTCAAGGCAAGAATCATAACCAGGGCTATTTTAACCTGGGTGTTGATTACCTTCCATACAACACGTGCTTTTGCATAGGAATTTCAAGGAAACAGATATGGCCAAATCTTCATCCATAAAGCAAGCAGTCAGGATATATATATATATATACACACACACTAGCCTCTCTGGCCTCTCATCCATCCCGCACAAATAACTGACATTTCTTAATGATTTCTACAGGTAATGCTGCAGGCTACAGAATCTCTTTTGTTGTTCAACTGCAAAACCTTATCATACTCAAGACAGCTGGACAGGCAGGGTAAATGCTGTCAACTTACCAGCAGGCTCTGCCAGATGTTTAACTGATGTTGGCCAGCTGTTTTGACAATAACCACTTGTTTGTTTGACTGTAAGTCACTCCACCCCATCCGCTCAACTTATGGAACTTGGCTTCAATAAATCTGTTTTTCCTACTTTGCTCTTGGTTTCAATTTTGAGTTAGGGAGAGTCTGTCACTTCACATTTATTCTCTACTTTCAAAGTCAGGATTTAGATCAGAAGACTTGTGTTCCTTCATAGAGGTTTATTGAACTACATTTTGTGAAATTTTAAGTCTTTCTATTTTACTAGGAAGTATCTCGGATAATTTAATGTTTCTCTTTCCCTTGACATTCTAGTAAATGCAAGCAAACTACAGTTACTATAATAGACTTTCTGTGTCTCTAATTTTAAAACCCCACCACACCAAGTCAATTAAATTCAGATGTCTAGTTATTCCTACCAGTCAATAGTTCAGATCTCCCCTCTGACTACTTGCCTGAAAGTAGTTCACTGACAGGCATTTTGAACTCTAATTTCCTAGAAACTTTAAATACTAATGTATGCATTTCACTGTAAAGGAGAGTCTAGTAAGGCTACATAGAAAATGATTGTCTAGTCTTCCAACTTCATCTGAGACACTACTCTGAAAAAGTTTAGCCAATATTGCACTCAAGTTTGGTAAAAATGGAGACTTTTCCTTCAGTGACAAGTTTTTATTAAAAGACATTGCAGCGGCTGCCTCACTAATTACTAGCTGATAAGAGGAGAACGCTGTTTTGCGTAGTTGTGTTCCCATCAGGGCAGTAAACTAAGGAATCGGAGAACATGGTTCCAGTTCTGTTTGCTTTTTTCCATGTTGTTCAGATCTTTGGGTTCGCAATCTATTAGGTGAGGTTCTTCATACAGTTCTTCATACATCTGAGTGCTTGCTCTATTAGAAACAAAGCTATGTTTTTACAAGCTCATGCCATCTGCCTAGGCCCTGAACAAGTCCTTCACAGCCTTTGATTGGTGCCACATGTGCAATCTCAGCACAGTCTGGAACTTGAGATGAAGTAGGTTTAGATTCAAATCTTAGCTTTCCTTCTCATAGCTCTGTGATCTATAGAAAGTTTCTTCTCTCTCAGCCTCACTTTTGTTCTTTTTAGCGGGGTGCATAACTCCACCTTGACATAACACACTTTTTATGTCATTGTTAGACTTATGCATTATATTAACCCAATGTTTGCTACACCTAGCAAAGCACTGAACACGAATGCCATTTCAATCAGGGAAAGGAACTCTTCTTTGATGTTGTCAACAGTAGGAATCCTGATAAGATGTTAAGCATTGAGCTGATTAGCCAGATGTTATAATCCATGGGCATTTGGACAAATGAGTGAGTAGTTCCTCATCTAAATGCCTTGTATCCTAGTCTCACAACTAGTACTTGCCATTGCATTTCGGAGCCACTGTGGTATTGCCCAATGTTGTTGGCATGTCAAGTTTTTTAATTTATTTAAAACTAAATATAAGTTTATTATGATGTCTTAGCTCTATTAAGTTTGACAGTAAACCAAGGACAAAAATGAAATAAAATACCAGAAAATGCAGACCCTTTGGGATCCAATTAACCCAAGGAAGGTCATTCTCAAATTTATGAGAAGATGGAAATGTTACAGTAGGTCAGAGTGTGTTTGAAAACTTCAGGATTTAATTGCAAATATGAGAGAATGTCAATTGTCCAGAAATGTGACCTAAATCCTAAATATTCTATTGTCAGGAAAGGTTTGAGAAAACTTGATGTTACTCTATGGCAAAGTTCAGGTGTTTTAATTACACTCCAAAAGCAGAAAGATCTTTTATTTACTTAGCACATACTGTGAATTTCTTTCCTTATTTGAGACATCTAGCTTTGACAAAGGTAAAAATAATAACCATGTATATGGTCTTTTAATTTTTTGCAGCCAATTAATTATGGCTCATTATGTGATTCACTAATAGTGATATATTGGTGAGGTGGAAATATATGTTCATTTCTGTAAATGTTGAAATTTCTCTCTATTTCAAACTGTTCTTTCAAGAAAAAGAAAGAGGGCTGGGGATATGGCCTAGTGGCAAGAGAGCTTGCCTCGTATACATGAAGCCCTGGGTTCAATTCCCCAGCACCACATGTATAGAAAAAGCCAGAAGTGGCGCTGTGGCTCAAGTGGTAGAGTGCTAGCCTTGAGCAAAAAAGAAGCCAGGGACAGTGCTCAGGCCCTGAGTCCAAGCCTCAGGATTGGCAGAAAACAAAACAAAGTGAAAGCTCAAGAAAAAGAAAGAAAGAGAAACAGGTTATGTGATCAAATATAAATGAATCTTATGGAAACATTGAGTATTGTGTTCTTGCAGGTGTATCTGCTTGTTCTTTTCATTGGTGTGCATTTGATAGTTTTCATCAAGAATGACATCTCTGTGATTGACAGCCCCAGGTCTGGAGAAGTAGCTTAGAGTCCTTCTTTGCAGATGCCACCAATCATCAGTAATCATAGTGACCAGTAGAAATTGACAGAACCATAGCTCAGTACTGACTAGCATGGTACATGGAAGGCAGTTCTTGGGACTAAGGACAAAATTTTGGATTCCTACTTGAGCTTAAGTTTGAATCCAAGTTCACTGCTGGTCCTGATCAACGAATTTGCAGTTCTATTTTTGTCCTCATTATTGTCCTCTGGAATGGTAGTTCCTTATATGTTGTGTGGTATCCTAACATTCTTGTCCATGTTCACAATATTTTTGTAGAAGTAAACTATTTTTCCCATTGTGTTGATATTTGCACTAACTTTTCAAACAATGAAGGTTAGAACTGTCATTTTTTTGGAGTAGAGAGGAGGAATCAAGGTAACACAGGTATGCCACATAGCACTTCAGAGCAAAACAAAGCAATGTCCATTTTACAGAGAATATAACTGATAAGGTAGCAAAGCAATACTATTTTATTTAGTCTAGACCCTCGAGTTCACGAATATCCCATAGATAGACAGATAGATAGATAGATAGATAGATAGATAGATAGATAGATAGATAGATGAAATAGAAAGTTGGACTAGCTGCCTCTTTTTATGAAATACCATTTTCACTCTAATGAACAATTGACAAAACTATAATTCTTTAGATTTTCTAGCTGGATTTTTCCCAGACAAAAAGAAAAGTAAAGGAAGGAGAAATAAGAATGTCACCTCCAAGGAAAATAAGTGATAATATTTTTTGGCAATGATAAAGCTCGTGCTTTCAAGTGAAAAATTAAAATTTTGGAAAACTTTAACTTGACAGATTTTCAATAGTTGAAATCTTTTCTGGTATGATTGATAATGTTACTTTTAAAGATACTGTTGTTTATGCATTGTCCAAAGAAATATGTAAGCATTTCAAAAGTCTAACTCAGTGAACCAATATTTTCCAATGAACAATTCATATTATAATCTCACATGGATCTTTTGAGATACTAGATTTATGAAAGTACTTTCAGGTAACTGTGAAAACTTCATTGACTTGATTTCAGAACTACATTTGTTAATTAACTTTAAGAAACTGCTACCTTTTCAGTTTTGAATACCAAGAAGCCACAGTCGTCTTCAAAAGCTATTATACTAGTATAATATTATCATATAATTCTTTCCTTTTTCCTACTAAGTATATCTGCATATATGTACCTTATAACCTATTTCTACTATGTATTTTAAGCACTACAACATATAACAACAAAGCAGATATGAAAATCCAGTTTCCTTGTACTAAGACTCATTAAAAGGACCAATGAGATGTAAAGCAAGCCTCTGTCTTCACCATTTTTTAAGAAAATATAACTATTTTTCTTTAAAGTGTATATTTTAACATGAGGTTTTTATTGTTGAATTTAAAACATTTAAGCTAACTTCCCCTTAATGGCTAATTCATCAGTTATTGACACTTATCAATAATTTAAGTTATACTTTCCACAATGTTTCAGAGTATGAAGAGATACTGAGACCAAAACTCTACAGTACTCAGAATACTGATACTCAGAATGCTACGTTGGGTGAGCAACATCAGCACCACTCAGGAAATTGTTAAAAGTGCAGTTTGGAGGACTCCACTTAATAGCTTTTTGTTTGTATGTTTTTCTTTGTTTCCCCCACAGCTGAGGACTGAACTCAGGGCCTTGCACTTGCCAGACAAGTGCTCTTCCACTGAGATAAATCCCCAACCCTGAACCCCACTTTAATACCCACCAAATCTGAATGTCTGGGTGTGGGTTCAGAAAAGTACATTCAACAATCTTTCCAGGTTATTCTGAAGCCTACTAAAGTACGAGAAGATCTAGTCTGTGTAAAACCATTTTAATCATCTACCTCATGAAAAAAAAGTTGGAAGTTATAACCTCTCTTTGTGTACATTTTTTATAGAGCCCATATACAAGCCATGTTAAATTCACCTATCATGGGCACAACATGGAAAACTAAAAGCATGCACACACACAAAAAAAAAGAACAGACATTAGAGGAGATGTTTGCTGTTCTGCACATTACAACTTCAAATAGAGACTGATTCATGTAAGTCTCTGATTATAATAGCTCAAAAAAAAAGTTTTCTTAAAGCTAACTTTCCTATTGTAAATCAGCTTTGATACATGAAGAAGCTTTGCTTCTTTCCAGCCTCCTTCTGTCTCAGCTAGCGATTTTTCTTCCATCAACCCTTTTCCCACAATACTCAGTGGAGCTTTCCCTGTCACTGAGGCTTTCTTTTCTAAGAAACAGCAGCAAAGCCCAGGGAGGCCAGACTACAGAGAGAATTACTGAGTGAGCTGCCTCTCTGACAGCCTGCATCTCTCCTTCTTCTGAATTCATCTGATCTCTCCATGAATGAAAGAAGAAACCAATGAATGAATCAGTAAGAGTGTTTGCTCAAACTCTCTGTTGTTTTAGTGGAGTCTTTCATTCTTGTCTTTATTTATGGATGGGTTTTTAATCCTGAAAGTTCAAAATAAATAACTTTGGAGCTCAAATGATAGTTTCCTTGTGGTGTTTTCATATTTATTTTGTAGAATAGAACAGAAAATCAAGGATAAGCAACGTTTGTCTTTCTTTTTTTTTTCCTTCCTGGCTTAAAAAAGAAGTAAAACTATGGTGGGAAGATATTTCACCTTCAAGGTTTCTGTGAGCTCAGTGTTAAAGGAGAAAGCTTCTGATTAAACCTTGTGAAAGGTACATTCTTGTATTAGCCTGATCACAGGCATAAGTTAGAAGAGCTTTTTAAAATACAGATTTCTTTTTAAAAAATTTTATTGTCAAGGTGAAGTATGGAGGGGTAATAGTTACATAAGATAGGTAGTGAGTACACTTATTGTCCAGCTTGTTATCCCCCCTCATTTTTCTCCCACCTTCCCTCCTCCCCAATCCCCCACCCCCCAGGTTGTACAGTTACTTTACAATATATTGTCTTGTAAGTATTGCTGTGGCATTGGTTTGCCTTTTACCCTTTGTCTCACCATTTTAATGTTGACAGCACTAAATATCTAGGCAAATGAAATCATGTTAAAATATGAAATCATATTATGAAAGAACTATAATAAAAATCTCATTATTTTTGTTATCTTTAACTGTAACAAAATACACATAAAATTTAGCATCCTAACTATTTTCTAATGTGAGGGCCACTAGATCATGTTAAATACATTTGTATCTTTGGTGCAATCTCTAGGACTCTTCTCATGCTGCCAAACAAAATCTGAACAGCATTTAGCAACTTCTTTTCCTCTTTCTACCCAGCTGATTTCATCTTAGTGAACTTGACCACTGCAGATAATCAAATGCAAGAGGAATGGTGAAGAACCTACGTCTGTGTATCTGGTGTGCTCAAGTGTTGTTAATTTAGCAGTGTGTGTCAGAATTTTCATTTTTAGGGGATGACTGAAATTCCACTGTGTGTGGGTGTGTGTGTAGACATGCAAGTTGTTCCTACCTTTCAACTACCGTAAATAATGTTGTAATGAATATAGTATACAAATGCCTCTTTAAGTCTTTTGTGGTTAATTCTTGTGAGAATATTCCCAGACGTTGAATTTCTGGATCCTATGATAATTGTACTTTTAACGTCTCAAAGACTCTTTGCAGCACCTGTGCCTTTTTATTTTCTCACAAATTGTGTGCAGTGGTTCCAAATTCTACACATTCACACCAACATATGTTATTTTCCTGTTTTACTTTCTTAATAAATAATGAGCATCCTAAATAGGTAGGAGAAGGAATCTGTTTCATTTTTATTTTTTTAAATCCTTGTGATTTTGAATATCAGGCTAATGTTGACACTGAATGATTGGCAGGTGTGAACACAAACTTCAGGTGGATAAAACATTGTTTTTTACAAGTATCTGGCATTTTCCTGTGCTGAACACCATTTCCTGAGCTTGGTGCACAAAGAGTAGAGAAGCATCTGGAATGTATGAGGACCCTGCCCCCAACATACCAAGTGACATAGAATAGTATGTTGTTTGGGATCCCCCTCTTAGAAATACACTAGACCTGGGTTCAGGCCTAGTGTATCTCTGATCTTATTTACTATGTGTATTCTTATTTGCTATGTATATTCAAAGGTTTAGTCTGTCTAAAGTTGAGTTTCCTGAATATTAAAGCTAATAATGTAAATTCTCCAGTTTTAAGTAGGACATCAATGTATAACATCAGACATGGTATAAATTTTCAGACCTGTCCCTTACTACTTTGGTGATCAAGATCTTCATTTTATAGCTCTGTTCCTCCATTCTAAAGAGAGGTAAGAAAGAGAAGTCTGGTTCTTAGTCTGCTAGCAGATGTCCGATATCATTTCCCTCTTCTTCTTCCATGGAAACCCCAAGGTTGTACTGAGTATCAAATTGCACAGCTGAAATTATACATTCCCATCTCCTTCAGAGAGGCGAGGCCTGTGAATGCTACATCCTACAGTTAACTCTTAGAAAACTTTAATCTCCTCCATTGTTTGCTGCCAGAAAACAGATGTAAGCCTCAGGTCATCCTGGATAATGCCATATCCTAAAAACGGAAATCACAGCTGATCAGTGAGATCCTAATGACCCTTTGTACCCCCTGGGATGATTACTTTTTAAGTTATTTTTTGTCTTACAAGAAAACTGAGCTTCTTGATAAGTCTCTACCAGTCTTTCACTAGCAGCCTAACATAAACCTATGTTATAAGGGTAAAATTAGATAAAGCATGTAAAGCACTGAGAACAGTGTCTTTGGCACATAGCACCTGCTTTTTAAAAATGGTCATTTTGAACATTTCCATTTCTCCAACAAAAAAAGATCATTTTGTATTTAAATTGAGCTTGGATTCCATAGGGCTTTGCTGAAGGAACCATACTGAAAGTCTCAGTTTCTCTGGGATTGGGATCTAGACATTAGTTTTCAATGCAATTAAGTGACAACCAGAGAGAAAAGTGGCAGCGGGGGGGGGGGGGGGGGAAACAAATGGGAACTCTCTTTTTTAATTTTTAATTATATCTAATTGTTTTCATTTTTAATTATCTGATTATTTAATTATGTTCAAAGAGGTTTCAATTCTACATGTCAGTTTATGAGCTCAATGTATCTTGATCAGCATCTCCCTTTTTTATAATTGTCCCCCATATCTCCCAAAATTTACCCATCCCCTCAATTTTCCTAGTTCCAATTGGACGTAAAAATTGACTATTATGAAGCTCTTTATCTGACCTCCAACCAGCACTGGGGGTTAACTGATGTTCTCTGTTCCTTTCCCTCTTTAAAATTGCCAGGGAAGTGCAGGACTGAGACTTCTAGCTAAGAGGCCACTTTCTCGATTCCCTGAGTGAACCAGCTCTCATTAGGTGACTTGCACACTTAGCAAGAGATACTATTTGCAAGGCTGTCTTGCCTGTAGCAACTGCTAGTGAAAGCCCAACAAAATAAATATCACAATATGGGTACTTGGGGGCTGGGATGTAGCTCAATGGCAAAGCACTTGCCTAGCAAGTGGAGTGTCCTGGGATCGATCCCCAGTAGCAAAAAAGAAAAGCAAAACAAAATGGGTAATTCCAAGAAGTGGGGGGAGAAGCTAAGGGGAAAAGGTTAGAGAAATGAAGGGAGGGTGGGGCGGTGGGGATGCAGTCATTAATTCATTGTTTATACTACAGATTTGAGAAAAAAAATAAGGGAAGGGGTAAGCCAAATGGAGTGAAAATGTTGAAGGAATGACCCAGATAAGATGCATTATATTAAAAAAAAGCCTGCTTTGTTAAATGGCAAAATAATTCAATGCATATCCTAAAAAGACAAGTGAGGGAAGGGGTGGATTGGGAGGGGTGGGGGTGAGAATATTGAAAAGGATGACACTGAACAAGAAGCGCTCTATTCATAAACTGCTTTGTTGGATGGCAACTCCTTTGTACAACTACTTAAAGATGATAAAAAATGTTCAAAAGATTCTAAAAAAGAAATGTAATTTTATTTACTGTTGTATAAATTAATAAAATACATTCTGGAGAAGGAAAATGTTAATATTCTGGGAAGATTAGAGAAACGTTTTGCAGGTGGACAAAATCACTTCTTTTTTTCTAAAAACAAATGGAAGTATTCTGTGTCATGTCTCTGAATTCTCATGTCAGTCATTTTAATTGATAAATTGAAACTAGTCATCAACGCCGAGGCAAGAGCAATTGACTACTTCACACCTCAGTGTAGGAACTCTTAATCCATGAAACATCCTTGGCTTTACATTTTTAAAATGGCAAACACATCTACATTTAATTTTTTTTTTAATCTTGAAGTCGTTGTACAAAGGGGTTTCCATTCAGTTTGTAAGTATAATGCATCTTTTTTTTTTTTTTTTTTTGGCCAGTCCTGGGGCTTGGACTCAGCACGGTCCCTGGCTTCTTCTTGCTCAAGGCTAGCACTCTGCCACTTGAGCCACAGCGCCACTTCTGGCCATTTTCTGTATATGCGGTGCTGGGGAATGTATACGAGGCAAGCACTCTTGCCACTAGGCCATATCCCCAGCCCCAGTATAATGCATCGTGATCAACATCAACCTTTCCATCTCTCCCAACCCCACCCATCCCCTCAAATTATCTGGCCATTTAATTGTTATAGGTGAGACTAAAATGCGAATGCAATGCACGAATCAGCGTGTCCTTAATGGCTTTTACTGCATCTTTCAACTCGCTTACCAACTACCTTGCTCAATCATTTTGGATTAGGGGGCCTATTTGAAATCCCATCCCAAATCCACACTGCTAGAGGCATCGCTCCAGGACAGATATCTAAAGTAACTCGGGTTTGATGGTGAGGGTATAGAAAGACACACTCTCCCCTGGCTACGTGTGGATCAAGAAAGAAAGGAAACCGAGGAAGGAATTTACATCAAAGCAAGTTAGGCAGTGCCCAACAAACTTCCTTCACAGGCTTAAAGGAGAACGTGATCCCTGTGGTCCGAGACTTCAGAGCCCTCTTTGAAGTGCTCCTGTTGATTCTGCAGGATTTTCCTACTTGCCTCTTGAAGCAGAATGATAGTGAACCTTACTTCGCCTCCAGCAAATAAAGACAAGCAACAGGCTTGCTGAAATCAAATATCACCGTGCCTGTGGTTTATATAAAGGATACCTTAAGTTATCCCCTAGGGGGCATGCAAGGAGAGGAGCAAGGCCTACATCTTGACCCAGCATCACTTCTGTGACTGAGAACTGGTATCAGGGATGAGTAAATTAGAGAAAGAAATAACATGCAGTAGAATAGCTGCCAAAATGACATTTATCACTGTTCCCCTCTGTATGCAAAGAAACAATTGCTCTTTCTGGAAGATTGAATTCAAATCCTCTATCCTTCAACCTGGGCTGTCCCAGGTACTTCTTTGACTAATGAAAGGTGACAATTCATATTCTGAACTCACAATGCCAGGTCATATGAAACCTGGGCCTTTCCTCTGATGTCCTGGAATATTTTATTGGGATGCTTCCAGTCAAAACCCAGCCTCAGTGCTATGCGAATCCCAAGCTGCTTGGAGAGGTGATGTATACACTGAGAGCCTCAATCCTGAGTCCGCCATCTTAGATGCCCCTCCCAGTGGAACATTTAGATGTTTAAAGTCCCCAACTAGCATCTAACTTCAGTGTCATGAGAGACTTTGAGGAACAATCATCAGCCGAAATCAATCACCCATTAAATGGACAGGTCATATTGTTATTTTGAGCCACTAAAATTTGAGCAGGAGATAATGGGGACCAATTTTCCAGCAGAAAATGGTTCAGCGTATAGGCAGTGAATCCTAAGAGTGGAGTGAAGAGAATCCTGGTTCTACTCTATAATACATGGAAACTTAGACTGCTACTCAACCCTCTGTTTTCTGGATCACTTCCCTTTGCACAATAATATGATTTATCCCATATGGTGGCTCTTAAGTTTTTATACAATTATGATTCTGGAAGTGGAACTATGGCCCAAGGGGTAACCTTGAATACAAAAGTTCAGGGACACGATCCAGGCCCTAAGTTCAAGCCATAGGACCAGCATAAAAATGGAAAGAAAGTAAGTTAAATTAAGCTACATCTCTATAAAGTAGTGACGTTTTGTGTTTTTCTGTTGCTGTTTTTGTTTGATAAAATGTTTTGTTCCAGTACTGAGGCTTGAATTCAGAATCGAGGTGCTATCCTTTAGCTTTTTCACTCAAGGCTGGTGTTATACCAATTGAGCAACAGCTTCATGTCCAGCATTTTGGTAGTTAGCTGGAGATAACAATCTTGTGGACTTTGCTACCTGAGCTGGCTTTGAACTGCAATCCTCCTATCTTAGTAGCTAAGATTATTGGCACAAGCCACTGACTTGCTATTACTGTTTTCATTTTTTTTTATTTTAAGGGAAATAATAATAACAACCTAACCCTGTGTCACCATGCAATAGCTACAGAGTCCAAGAAATCCTTGGGAATACAATACTGCTTAAGGGTACAAAGATAGTATTGTTGCTGTTGTTTCCTTTGAAGGCTAATTGAAGGGACAGATTAGAAAAAGTCTCTGGACCATAAAGATCCTTCTAAAAGTTTTGTGGTGGCTGTGTGTGCGTCTGTGTGTGCACGTGCCTGTGCATATGTGTGTAAGAAAGAACACTGTTTTAGTGACCCTCCATGCAGAAGGAAACATTTGAAGTAGGGTTTGTACAAGGAGGGCTGGCTTCCAGGGTGATGACTGAGGGATCTTCAGGGAGCTCCATGAGAACCAGAGCTATTTCTTTCACGCTTACTGAGGAATAAAGCCTTGAAAGCTTGTCTCCAACAAGAGATTTTTTTGACATATATTGGCTGGAACCTAGAAGTCACCTTTGTCTCTTGTACCTTTGTATAATGGTTATCTTTCCCCTTTCACCTAGTAGAAGCTAAAATAATGTGTAGAAATCTTCAAAGACATTTATATTTTTCTAGCTCTCATTCAATAGTCAGGGTATTAAAATATCGTTTGAGATCCATGCTGAATTTTTATTTATACTAACACACTCATTTTCTTTGTTAGGGCCAAACTAATACAAATAGCAAGTATGGGAAACAGTATTTTCCATGGAAACTCCTTATGTGATACTGTTGTGTTTTTTTTCTTTTTGAAATATATACTATTTATTAACAAATTCAGGTCATTCTTATTATATTTTGAAAGTGGTACAACTTAACAATATCTTAAATCCTTGATTAACAAAAGGTATTTTTACTGCATGACTTTGTTCATTATTTGGAGTTTATCTTCTTTCTTTCTCCTTTTTATATTTTTGTTTTCAATACATACTATACAAAAAGAATCCATAAAATCAATATATGCATTGAATATAACCATACCTAAGGAATGACAGAATTTGTCATCTCTCATCCTTTGGGAAATAAGACAGAGCAATATTTTTTTTTTTTTTTTTGGCCAGTCCTGGGCCTTGGACTCAGGGCCTGAGCACTGTCCCTGGCTTCTTCCCGCTCAAGGCTAGCACTCTGCCACTTGAGCCACAGCGCCGCTTCTGGCCGTTTTCTGTATATGTGGTGCTGGGGAATCGAACCTAGGGCCTCGTGTATCCGAGGCAGGCACTCTTGCCACTAGGCTATATCCCCAGCCCAATATTTTTAAATTTTATTAAACGAGACAATGGGTAAATACCTTTTTTTGGTACTATATACAACAACAATATTTATTAAACACTCATTTAATTCTACTTTCCAGCAGTGGAGATGGAAACTACTTAAATATTAAATTTGTTTCCAAATAGTAAATATTACACATAAAATAAATACAGGTAACAATTATCTGAACACCATGCAAAATACTAAGACCACAAGAATAAGTAGGATGAGCAGGTCTTTTCAAGGTAATTGGAAAGTCAGACAAAACAACCATCAGTGGGTAATTGAATAAAATAACTGTGGTTACAACTTTTTTGCTATTTAACTGTAGCTAAAAGAAGGAGTAGAAATAGAAATTAATAAAGGACAATCTTAGGAGAAAGAAGTTTTGAGTGAAGTTCCTCAAAAAGGAGAGAGCACTTATCCACTGACATGGCACTGAGAATGGCCAGGAAGGCAGCAGGTGGGGAGCCGTCCTTGTGGTAGAGAAACTTTTGATCTATTCTCAGAAAGAAAAAAAACCAGCATGATTAGAAAGACTACACTAGAAAAACAGATTCAAATACATTTCTGGAGTTAGAAGGCAAACCACTCAGAGCTTGTATACACAGAGATTCTTTCCTGGTTCAAGGCAGTAGAAAGAAAGGCTTTATCCAAGCAGACGACATGGTATGGTTTGCATTTTTAGATCTCCCTGGTGCTGTTGTGTGTTGAATGAGTACTCACAGCCATGATACAGTGGTTGACTGAAATGCAAAGCCAGGTTCTAAGTAATGTAAACAGATTAAGTAACTTAATCTTCACAGCAATTCTACTATTAACTGCATTTCACAGGTAAGGATTAGCATTACTCCTTTTATTATGTGCTAGGAAAAATAAATTTGAGTCATCTTATGCTTTAGAAAAGAGAATGAATGAAACCGATAGTCAGATGCTGGGCTACTGCAATGAAATATTCTGAGTTGGACACTGAGACCTAACCCTAACCCTTTCTGGCAGGAAGAATTGACTGATCACTAAATGTTGAGTTACTGGGTAGATAAGGAACACAATACTAGAAACACAGATGCACGTAGACAGTCATTCTAATAATCATAGACAGGTAGATACCATACCAGATGCTACCAGTATAGCAGGTTGTGAGACCTAATTCAGAGAGGTTCCTAATTCAGAGAGCTTCCTATATGCTACTCTGTCTGAGTCCCATTTCACTCTGCACAGCCACCTTCACCCACTCAAACCAAACAGCTCTGCTTGATCCTGTGAAATACAATGCTTAAGAAGCTGTTGATATGGTCACAACCAGTCTTGAACAGATCTAAATTTTTCCCCATCACATAATGCAAAAATCAAGCCTTAAAAATCACTGTAAGACCCCAAAGAATTGAAGACATTGATTTAAAGCAATAGTCGCACACAAATTCCTGTAACTGTATTATTCCTAATAACCAGAAAAGTAGAAACAACTTGATGTCCACCCATGGACAGACAGCAAGCAATGTGTGACATAGCCATGAAATACTATTCAGCTACACAAAGGAAAGAACTCATGATAAATACTATAACATGAGTGGACTTTAAAAAGTATGCCAGGAGTCAAAGGAGCCAGGTGCAAAAGGCCATATAACATTTCATTCATTTATATAAAATATCTACGAATGGTAAATCCTTAAACACACACACACACACACACACACACACACACACACACAACACTATTGGTTACTTAGGATATTTAATGAATACCGAATTTCCTTTCAGGATCATGAATGTTCTAGAACTACATTGTGCTAATGCTTATACATTGTTAATGTACTAAGGCCCACTGAATTGCATACGACTATTAATGTGATGAGGTTTACCTAGAGAAGGTTTCCCTTACTAGTTGAATGAAAGCCATTCCTGGAAGGCCTTTCTTACAGAAAGTTACTGTTTGCATTTCTCCAGGAAGGGCCATATATATTCTGGAAAGTGAGCCAGTAAAATAGCCCTATGCATTTATTTTTAATGCTATGAGAAAGATGGTGAAGGCAATGGCATTGGCCTTTTCATTATCATTATATCATCATCATCACCTCATTGGATAAATTTTCTAACTATGGAAGAAAGCAATCAGATGTACACACATCAAATTTTAGTATATACTTAATTGACTTCTGCTTTTGAGAATGACATCTTTAATGCATAAAATTTTGGTACAGAGACAAGAAAATGATTCATATCCACATTTTAGTGTCTTTTATGGGCAACAAGTAAGAGGCAGATTGTAGATCTTTCCAGCCGTCAAGTCTGTATATCCCCTTAGACTGTCACTGGCATTATTTCAGGACAATCTTGCCTATACAACCAAGTTGCCCTTGGCTGTCTCCTCTCACCAGGTGCAGCCAGAAAGAATCTAATGGCAAAGGCTTTGTTTTGTGAACCAGCAGGGCTCCTGGGCTGCCATCCTCACCTGAATTGCTCTAACAGATTATTCCCAGAACAGGCAGAGTGCTTTTGCCTGCTTCTGCACCATGAGGGGCCTCCCTAGACTCTAAGATTCCTGGTGCACCTTACCTAGGGTTTTAACCAGGATCCAAACATGACAGCCACATTGTTCCTACAGTGTCTGCCACTGGGACTGCCAGCTGACTTGATTAGTTTCACCTGGCCCACACAAGTGCACAGCCACAAGCAATCTAAAGCCTATCCCTGTCATAGCTAATATTGTGTTGTTCACATTTGACTCCATGTCTTAAGATGGAAAAGGAAATCCTCTCCCTCAGCTACTATGATTATCAGTCCTTTCCCTCACCCTCACAAATTCATCATCCATCCTCTCAACAATCTGGTGAATAAGCTTTAAAGTCTCCTCATCAACTCTCTCCCCACCCCCCCTCCTCTGGCATTGGCATCAACAAAAAAAGTCAAAGGCTGATAGAAGTAAACGTCTCAAAGAAAAGCAAGGGCAAAAGAGAGTGGCTTCAACCTTGTGTTCTGTGCAGAGGAGTGCTGGGATTCCTTCAAAGGAATCAAATTATTATTGAGGAATACAAATTATTTCTGCTATAAGTGAGGGATATCACTTCTCAAAAGCCAAGGTTATAAGAAAAGATAGATTGTCACACCGTAAAATAGGGAAGGGAGGGAGGATGTAGGATGGTAAGAAGAGAGCACAAGGCCCTGCAGAAGGGAGGTAAGAAATACCACACTGCATTAAACTCACAGGGAGGGCAAAGTGCACTTACTGAACTTTGTTAGGGTTGGGAGGCTGACTAGGTGAGTAAACAGACAACTGCAGAGGGAGAGAAACAGTTCAATCCTTTCAAGTGTTTGACCCAAGTAACTAGTGTTTAGAAAACACAAAAGTTGAGAAAAATAAAACAACTACTATGTGGAAGATCCTCATATATGATGAAAGCTATATTCTTCTAAAATCTCCTACTTTGCTTTTTGGACAAGTCCTGTCATCCTCACAGATGTTTTTTAGCATGGTTATATCCTTATAATTACATTCTTCAAGTATAAGGCCATCTCTAGCCTCTTGTCTCATTCTTCTATTTTATTCTATTTCTCTATAACATTGTACTGAGCATCTAGCTCTAGAAGGCTTTTACAACTTGTTTATGACTTTTCTGGACTCAAAGATAGAAAGATCTGCATCGTATGAAACTTCCTGACTGGAGTGTCCATTGTCTCAAAATGAAGTCCAATGCCATTATGATTTACAAGATCCTTGATGCTATTTCCCTACCTCCTCACTTCCTCAAGTGCTCTGGCATATTTCAAAGGTAGGTCCTTCCATCTTCAGTTCTCTGATATCCATAAACTTACATCCAGCCTTCTCTTCCTCCTAGGCTGAGTCTTGTGCCCTTCTTCGGTGACGCTTTAGTATCTATTACTCTTTCAACCCTAGGACATATTACCTTGAACTGTAATTGCCTGTGGGCTTGGCCTTCTTCCCCACTGGATTTGAACAGTTTGAGGGAAAGGAACCGGAAGTGCATTGATTATCTCTCTCTCCCCAGTGCTTGAAGTGCAGAAACTGGGAAATCCAGAAGTGAACATTGAGGTACAAATCTACACCCTGTGATACAGAAATGCTAACTTCCTGTGTCTTGAGGAGTGCTTTCTTCCCTGCTAATTTGGAGCACACTCGTGGTTGGCTGAGTGCTGCACCCCTTTTCCTAGTTGCTATCTCTGCTTCTGGCTCTCCACACAATGTTACTAAACTTTATATTGCATCTAAAATTTGAGCCTGCACATTTTTGTAGGACAAAGAAACTGAGCCTACACAGAATTAAATAAGTCAAACAAGGTGACACATTAATGAGCAAGACTACTGACTTACACCAGGGAATTTTGACTCCCAATTCAGTGTTTTTCCCACTGGTAGTATCTTTGCATAGTAAAGGAAAAAAATAGTGAATGCAACAAAAATAAAAATGCAGGAAGATGACAGTTTTATTGAGCTCTACAAAAAAAAAAAAAACGTGAAGGGAAGAAATAGTCGCCTTATTATTCTTTGGCTTTCCAGTAGATGTAAGTCAGAAATTTGCCCCCTTAAAAAAATCAACTCATTCCAATGCTTAAGATTTTTCTGCCTTTTGATTTCAAGTCTGATCTTGTTTATTCAGAAGAACAAGGGAAGGTCATGTACCTGTTGTATTGATTTTCCAGAGTATATATGAAGAAGATTCAAATGCAAATGTATCTCTCTGTTATGCTAGCTATTTCCTTGTCCCTGAAAGGGGAAAAATCTCATTAGATCACTTGCAGTTGTATTTCATTCACTTTGTACACTTGAGATTACACCCATTGCTGTTTTTTTTAAATAAACATATAGTATAAATATTTGAGTGGCAATAAATATGTAAATAAGACTCACTCAGCCTCTTGCTATGATCAATTTAAACATGAAGTAATAGGCATGAAAACAAATGTAAAAATAATACTATTAGAAAAATGTAGTTGCCATAACTGTTATTGACTTAATTACCTTCATAGCTTCAGTGGGTTTCTAATCATGTGTTTCTACTAGCAGGCAAGTCGAAGTAGCTGATTGTCTCTAAAACACAGCTAGAAATATGCTGGCAAAGGTAACCATTTATTTTATATCAAAACAAACAAACAAGAAAACCTGGGCTAGGAATGTTGCTTAGGGGTAGAGTGCTTGCCTAGCATGCATGAAGCCCGGGGTTTGATTCCTCAGCATCACATACACAGAAAAACCCGGAAGTGCCGCTATGGCTCAAGAGATAGAGTGCTAGCCTTGAGCAAAAAGAAGCCAGGGACAGTGCTCAGGCCTTGAGTCCCAGGCTCTAGGACTGGCAAACAAACAAACAAATAAAAACCTGACTCAAACTCACAGAGGCAATTGAGTGTAAACTGGAAAAATACCAAGTTCGTCATGCTGAAAAAAAAGAAAAATACCAAGGAATTTCTTACTCCAAATAAACAAAAATTTCAAGGTGACTTGCTAAAAATAAAAAGTAATTCCATGTCTTTAAATTTTAAAAAATTAATTAAATGAAGATTAATATTCACCAGGCTCATGATCTTTTAACATTTTCCTGGTAGCCTTGGTTACCATTAGATAAAGTCATCTACTGAAATTACTTATCTGTCTTCTCTATAACTCTCAGCATCATTTACTTACTCATATTTAAACTGAAGATACAGATAATAAAAGTATAGTAGATAATAATGATTGACATCCAATATGTAGCTGAACTTTTGTAATATATCCATTGCTTTTAGCACAGTGGGTGACAGCACCCGGCATCAACGTAATTGATCTCCTGTTGGGCATTTGCAAATGACAAGTTCTCTTTTTAGGTCTTTCTATAGTAGCTTATTGTGTACGTAACAGTTCAGCAATGTGTAATGTAGGGTCACCATGATTATCTCTTAATTGATGGAAGAAGATAAAAAGGCCTACAAAAGTTGACTCAGTCAGGACCTCTTAAACTTGTGTCTGACCACAGTTGAAGTTTGTACCCTCTTCATTTACTTGAATCCCCTGTCTCATTCTTAATTCCTTTGATCACCTACTGATTCACTTATAAACTTCATTCTGCTTCATGCATCATTCAGTACTTAGGTTTGTGTCCCACCAGTAATAGATGCTTTCAGAACACTTACTCTTTAAAAGTAATTATATATTAGCTTTTAAAAAGTGGTCAGTGGATAGTCAGCACAAAGCACAAGGTGCAGATGGCTTACGACAATATGGTTTTAAAATAGGTATAACTATCATTATTAGCTCTCTGCAGGTTTTTCTCCCCTCTATCAAAGGGACAGATCCGTTTCTCTAACCATGGTGCCTCCATGTGGATTAAAGGCTGAGCAATAGCCTGAGGGGAGTTCTAGAGCCAGAATGAGTAGCAAATACTTTTTAGTCCATACATATTTCTAACATTCAAGATATATTATTAAATTACTGAGATATCACTACTAGGTGAGTCTCATTCCTTCATTTTGGGATGAACTCTAGATTTAAAAAAAAAAAGCTCAAAAATTATCCTGGTTCTTATATCTACTATATGGCTTTAAAAATGAGATTTAAAGTAAATAAATAAAAGCTTGGTCCCTTTGGGGTCCAAGGCCAACATCTTGATTATGTACTTATATTTCACTGTAAAATTCAATCTTGAGGAGTTTCTTTTTAGGCAAGAATTTTATCTCTCAAGAACTTTACCAGTATTGACCTTTGTACATTTTCCAGAGCACTGACAATCTCTCATCAACTTTCAACAGCTCTATAGGCTGGGTTACAGCCATTTGCAGAGGAGAATATATGGCTCAGTGTCATAAGAAACTCACTACCCGGCTGGGGATATGGCCTAGTGGCAAGAGTGCTTGCCCCGTATACATGGGTTCAATTCCCCAGCGCCACATATACAGAAAATGGCCAGAAGTGGTGCTGTGACTCAAGTGGCAGAGTGCTAGCCTTGAGCAAAAAGAAGCCAGGGACAGTGCTCAGGCCCTGAGTCCAAGCCCCAGGACTGGCCAAAAAAAAAAAAAAAAGAAACTCACTACCACCAGTAGCAGATACAAGAACTCAGGCTAAACCATTTTCAAAATCCCATCTCACTTTTAACCTAGGTGCTTCCAGAGTTGCAAACATAAAACATGATAAGACTTCATGCATCCGATCTGCTAACTTCTTTAATAAAGCTAGGATACTCATGGTGTAGAAGCAGGGGAGTTTCTGCCAAGCGAAAGCCAATAGATGCTCATGGAATGTCAGAGACCCATGACCAAGGATGTCCATAAGTATTTATTAACATATTCTCTTCTGCGCTATCTAGTATGGTACCCACGAGCTACTTGTGACTGTTAGGCCTATAAAATGTGACTAGTGTGATTCAGGAGCTGAATTTTAATTCCCCTTAACATTTCCCACTTCATTTCACCTTTTTCCCATCAGTATAAGTTTTCTTGGCTCAAATTTCTCCAGTGGCAAGAAAAGAAACTTCAAATGATTTCAACAACAGTAATTTTTTTTTTTTGCAATGAAGTAAACTATCAAGGCAATGGAAGTCCTCAGATATCACTACGTCTCTCTCTATCCCTCATCTATGTTTTCTTCTATACTGACTTTTGTCGCAGAGACACTTCACTCAAGTGAACAGAAAAATAGCACCAAAAGTCCCAGTTTTTTATCCTATGAGCAATGAAAATGAAGAATAATTTCCTAATTGTCCTAATTGGTCCATTTCAGAATGGATTCATATTCAACTAATGTATAACCTCCCCAAACTTCTTGGATTGAAATAACCTTCTTATTGCATGTGATGATTTTTACCAGTAATTTGGATGCTGTATGTTGAGACAAATCTTCTCCACATGACATTGACAGAGGTGGCTCTGTAGTATTCAGCTGGTTATAGACTGGTCTAGAAACTTCAGTCTGGAAGTAGTTCAATGTGTCTGGAAGCCTGACCTCATCTGGGGTTTCCTACTGTAGCATCCAAATGTCCTATCATTTCCAGAGTAATCGTTTCAGGGTAGTAAGAGTTCTTGCAGAATGGGTCGTAACTGATAGAGAGAAAGAAGATCTCCAAAAGCTTGGGCAGCAGCTCAGGTTTTTTGATCTACTTTAAAAATCCTAGAATTTCCCTTGGACAAGAAACTCACCAGGGATATCCCAGGTTCAGCAAGAAAGGAAAAATGTTTTATTTCTCGGTGTAGAAATAGCTAATTTTATTTTTCTTTTCTTTCTTGTTTATCTTTTTGACTTTAGGAAGAGCTTTAGTCGCAAAAGTGGTGAAATGATCTTGGTCATATGACTGCCTTGATTTTTAAGAGGTAGGAGCTATCTTCACCTTAGCATCTGACCAACACTAGGGAAATTTTGTCCCAAAAGAACATCAGAATTTTTCCCAGAGGCCAAAGGTGCAAGGTCTAGAGATATAGAAATAATAATAGCTATGTTACAAGTTGACATGGACAACATTCAACCTTGTAATTCTAGTATGCATTACAGAATGTAAGAGATCAAAATATGGGGTTCATAAAAGCTTCAACCCTGAAGTGTCATTCATTAACTTGGGCCAATTGCTGAGCATTTTAACCTTCCTTTTATGATCAGGCCAAGTGTGGGCAATTATAACCATTTTCCAGAGTTGCTGCAGACAGTGGATGAAGCATTGTATATAAAGCACTTAGGATTTGCTCCCAAAATAAATTTAAAAAAACCCTTCTCTTTCTTTTCTAACTAACCCCCTGAAACTATGTCCATGAGCTCTGGAAACTAGCCCCCACTTTGTGAGTAACATAAAATGTAATAACGTAAGGAGTTTCAAAGGTGTAGAAGAAAAGCATGATTTCCAGGAAATACTAGGCCTTCGTTCTGAGATGCAATTCATATTTTCACTTTGATCAGTAAAAGCAAATATAGTTTTGTCTCTGTTCACATGAGTTTTCCTATGCCTGTTTCCTACTTTCTCTTCACAATTCACTTTCCTCACAATGTGAAGACTTCAAAGTATATGAGTCCTACAGGCAGCACTGGAGACTGTTCAACCCATGTTAGTAATGGAATTTAGGACTGGGTTTAATTTTTTTTCCTTTACTGGTCATTATAGATAAAACTTGATTGCTTGATATGTTTTCCTGTGCATTCAGTGACTGGAATATGATTTCCAATTTCTGCAATTAATTGTGCCTTAAAACATGAGACCAATAACTTTTCAATGTAGTACTTTTTGTCACAAAGACACTTCTGAAACAAAACTGTCCTGCAAAAAAAAATTGATAATGATAAAAAATTGATAGTCAGAATGTCTGGGTACTGAATGTAAGTGACACCTGGAAAATATAACCTTATGAACTTTGTCTTCTTAATTAATGTATCTAGCTCATGAATTTGGCCAGAGTAAGAGTAATTTTGAATTGAAAGCAATCGGGATATTGTGTGGGATCCAAGCAGAACTCTAGTTCTTTACTGATACTCCTAGGAGAAACAATAAGAAAGAGCAAGAGAAACAGGGTGTGGTGTTCCATACCTGTAATGCCAGTTATTCAACAGGCAGAAATCAAGAAAATCACAGTTCAAAGCCATCCTAGGCAAAAATTCCTGAGACTCTACCTCAGCCAGTAAAGGATTGGATAGCATAGTGGCAAACTGCAAATAGAAGCTTCCCAGTCCAGAGTGGCCTGGGCATAAATATGAGTCTGTGCTTTTAAAAAAAGAGTACAAATGGTATACAAGTGTGGTTCAAATGATAGCATTCATGCCGAGTAAGTGCAAAGATGAAAGCTCAAATTTCAATACTAAACTCCCTCCCCCACCTCCATTGTGTTACTGGCTACATCGATGGCAATTCGCGTACATCTTTAGTAAACTGAGAGTTCAAAGGTAGCCATTGGAAGTTATTCAGTTTGTCTTTGACCCTGACATGTCCTTCCCACAGTGGGAAGGCAAAAATTTTATGGTAAACTGACACTGTACTGAGAAGTATCTAGATGAGCTTCATCTGACAGTTACTAAATATTTGTTATTATTTATACACTAATATAACAGCCCAAGGTTACCTAGCACTTACTTTCTAACAATCATTTGATCCATCTGATGTTTTATGCATATTCATCTGTGCAGTCCTACAACCCTGTCAACAGAATCCTTATTCCCATTTTAGAGATAAGAAAACAGAGGAAGAAAGAAATCAATGCTTTGCCCAAGATCAAACAGCAGCAGCCTTAAGGAGATTTCATTTTAATGATTTGCTACTTATGAAAGTCACTCTCTAGGTGTGTGTCCATGTTGGTCTGTGGAATAGAGTGCCGTTGACTTCTTTTAGATGTTAAGGTTTTCAGATAGAGCTCACAAAGAAAGCTTTAAATAAAGCTGTAGCTATTCACCTAAAAATTATATAGCAGTCGTATTCATATGGATTCTCCATTGTTGGTTTAAAAGTCAGCAAATGGTTTGAAGTCAAACAGAAAATTCAGTGGCTTCTAAGAGAAAGTCTGAATTTCAGATTCACCTCAGGGACTCTTGAACTCAAATAGTCTTGCAGAGTGCTGGACTCTGAGACAGTCTTGGAGACTCTCTCAGTTGTGCCTTCTGCATAATGCTTTGACTCCCCAGCGGGACCGCTCTAAGTGGGGGCCTGGAGGGCTCCAAGTTTACAACATGCCGGCGTAGCAGAAAGAGAAGCTAGTGCTTCCTGAAAGAGCCAGTATCCTAGAGAGTGGACTCTGTGATTTCATTCACATCTAAAGAAATCACGTAGATAAAGGAAGAAAGAAGAACATGCAAAGAGGCTAAGCCATGTGAGTGCAAGGATTGAGAACATGAGAGAGGGTTGTTTCCCCAAAGGCAAACCCAAATCAATCTCGCAGACAGAAGAAGTTGAATTATTGCTAGTCTATGATTGATGAGCACAAACCTGGTTTCAGATTTATGTACCCATCAAACTGGCCACTTGGATCTTTACAGTTAATATAAATGATAAGATTATATTTCTTTCTCTCATTTTGGTCACCTTTTTTGGACCTCCCCTTCACCCCTTTCTTTCTTTTTCCTTTGTCAGTGGTTAGGTTTGACTTCTGGGTCTCAACTTGCTAGGCAAATACTCTGCCATTTGAGCCACCCTTCTAATACTGTTTGCTTCGTTTCCCTCACTTGTTGCCTGGGAGAGGGCAGATAGAAATCCTCCTACCTAACACCTTCCATACGGCTGGGATTACGGATGTGTATTACCATATCTAGCTTGTTTGAGATAAGGGATGTTTCTCTAACTTGAACTTTTCCTGGGATGGTCTTGAACCACAGTCCTCTTGATTTCTGCCTCCTGCATAGTTGGTGGTTACAAGCATGTGTAATGCAACTGTGCCTGGTTGAATTTCATATTAAACAAGTTGGTACATGGACCTATACATCTCCCAGTCTTCTTGATGCAAAATACAGGGTAAGAAGAGTTAATTAGATTATTACTATGGTCTAAATTTTTGTGACTCCCCTACATCTTCTTCTATTGAGACCTAATATACAGTGTAATAGTATTAGACCATGTAAGCTTTTAGATGGTGAGATCATCGGAGGAAGGCCGCCAAGAGGAAAAACTTCCCTTATAAAAGGAGTCCCCAAAGAGCTCGCTTGTCTTTCAGCAATGTGAGAACACAAAAAGAAAACACAAGCTATTAAATACTGAACCAGCATGTGAACCAGTGCCTTAATCCTGGACTCCCTGGTCTCCAGAATTGTGAGATACGAAGTCTATTGTTTATAAACTAGCCAATTCAATGAATCCTGAATGAATTTGAATTAAGACAATTTCTTATGATAATCTCATCTATTTTTTTCTTTTTTTTTTCTTTTTCTTTTTTTTTTTTTTTCAGTCCTGGGGCTTGCACTCAGGGCCTGAGCACTGTTCCTGACTTCGTTTTGCTCAAGGCTAGCACTCTGCCAACTTGAGCCACAGTGCCAGTTCTGGCTTTTTTTTTTTTTTTTTTGTACATATGGTGCTGAGGAATTGAACCTAGGGCTTCATGTATACGAGGCAAGCACTCTTGCCACTAGGCCATATTCCCAGCCCCAGGGCAGTCTACTCTTATGACCTAATTACTTCCAAAAGGCTCCACTTTCTGAGACCATCACACTGTGGGGTCAGATCTCAACCTCACCAGAAGATGAGGAGGACACAAGCACTGTGCCTGTGATATGGACTTCTTGTCTCTGTGGCTCGCTTTCCTGAATGGAAGGTGAATATAAATCAAGAATAGTTGCATAGTAACATTTGTAACCGAAATGAAGTAATTTGGGTATTTTCCTTCTTGTAGAAGAAGGCTCTCATGACCCAACAAAATCCTATCATAGAAAGCAGTTTGCCTTTCCCCAGAATTTCACATTAAGCTGTGTTGTGCTGGTGATTGTGGTTTGTTTGGTTTTTTTTTTTTGGAGAAAGGTTGTCATCTCTGAAAGTGAAATGAAAATGGTTTTTGAGCTTGGTGCTTGGGCCAGAGCCAGCTTAAAAATTCAGAACATAAGGGAAAACAAAGTTTATGAAAATCTGTCTTCTCTTCACATCCTATCACAAATATTCTGAAACTCTCTCCCTGTGGCTTAGAGACAGGTAGGGGTAGATTTCAGAGTGTCACTGGCAGGACAGAAAATGACTTTAAACCAACAATAAATATGTTCAGCCTTTCCTTTCCTTGCTGTTTTTTCCTTTGTTTCTTTAATGGCTGATTTCTAGTCCCCTTGTATATTCTTCCATTTGCTGCAGCCAGTGTATGGGAAATGCTCCACCATGAAAGCATTTAAACTTTCCTCTTCTGCCAGCCATGCCAGAGACATGCAAATGAGTCTTAATTACTTTGGAAAATTGAATTTGGCGTCTCTAGACCATAACAATTAGTAATTCTGCATTGTGCAAACAGATCTGGGTTGTAATTAAGAAAACTCAGTTTCACCATGGACACTGAAGTGTTCCAAGAAAAGCTTAATTTCCATACAGATGTTGCAGTCCTCTTGTCTTCTGCATCTGAGATGTTGGGAAGGACAAAACGCAGACCCACATAACAATAAGGATGGACAGCCTGTCTCAGGATTGTCAGTCAGCTCCCAATGTCTCAATTTTAATGTCAAAAAGTTCCTTTTTAAGTCATTGTGAATATTCCCACTAAATGACTTTTTTGAATTTTTTTCATTCCTTTATTGTGAAAGTGATGTACAGAGGGGTTACAGTTTCATACGTGAGGAAGTGAGTACATTTCTTATCCAACTTGTTACCTCTTCCCTCATTTTCCCCTGCCTCCCCCTCCCTACTTCCCTCCCTCCCACCATGAGTTGTACAGTTGGTTTACACCATGTAGTTTTGTAAGTATTGCTGTTGCACTGGTTTGTCTTTTTATCCTTTGTCTCTCAATTTTGGCATTCCCTTTCCCTTCTCTAGTTCTAACACACATACATATAATATCCAGGGTACTAATATCCGTTACAGTGATATCAGGGGTAAAACCATGAGAAAGAAAGACAAAAGAAAAAGGGCATAATTTCACATGGTATGTTGAAAATAACAACAACAACAACGATAAACCACTTGTTCCCATAACTTGGAGGTCATTTCACTTAGCATCAACCCAGATGCCCCTCAGTAGACGAGAAAATGTGGTACATATACACAATGGAATTCTATGCCTCTATCAGAAATAAAGACATTGTTCCATTTATAAGGAAATGGAAGGACTTGGGGAAAAAATCATACTAAGTGAAGAGAGCAAGACCCAAAGAAACATAGACTCTGTGGTTTCCCTCATTGGGAATAATTAGTACACGTCTAGGATAGTCCTAGAAGAAGACTACAATAGCTCAGTAGCTATGTCCATATAAATAACTTTTTTTTTTTTTTTTTTTTTTTTTTTTTTTTTTTGGCCAGTCCTGGGCCTTGGACTCAGGGCCTGAGCACTGTCCCTGGCTTCTTCCCGCTCAAGGCTAGCACTCTGCCACTTGAGCCACAGCGCCGCTTCTGGCCGTTTTCTGTATATGTGGTGCTGGGGAATCGAACCTACGGCCTCGTGTATCCGAGGCAGGCACTCTTGCCACTAGGCTATATCCCCAGCCCCTAAATAACTTTTTTTAATGGGAAGGATCGGCCCTTGGCATAGTCAAGAATCTGGATTCCTTCAGTCCTTCAGCTGGTTCATGAATGTTGACTGAGTATCTTTGTTGTCATGTGGAATTCTTTGAAGCAACAACTAATATTATGCCCGATGGTGGTAGCTTGAACACTAGGACTTGATTTTTCTTGTAGAACAAGAAGTACATTGATATTGGTCACTGGTGTGGGTTAGTGATGTGAGTGGCAGGGCTTTCTTTGCTGAAATCCTGATATGATGGCTATCATGAGTGCATTCAGCAGACAACTCAAAGCCAGAAGCAAGAGAACCGAGGATCAGGCCAGCAGTCATTGCCCCTTGGACCAGATTTTTTTTTTCTAGCACACTACCTCCAACAAATCTTTGTTTACTCTCAAAAACCAGAAATGGATCATGTGTCCAAGGCCAGCCACAAGAAAATTATTTCATGTCTAGATTCTTCTGTAGGAATTATCACAAGAGACCAGAGAATGGCTCTTCTGTAGCTAATTTACAGTGTGGGCCACTATTTCTGTATATCAGTTCCTCTGCTTGGTACCTTAAATACCCAGTTGGAAATATGCACTGCCTGGCCTCAAAAATGGTATGGCTTTGTGTGGAGTTAGACAGGGAAGAAAATACTTAAATATATGAAGAAATGGGGACACAATACAATTGAAGGCTGAAAGAAAGAGCACCTATTTTGGTCAAATGTAGGTATGTCATGAAAAACTTCACACAGTGTCATCTCAGAGACCTTTAGTTATCTGGTGTCCTGTTTCCTTCTCTCTCATGCAAATTGTTTTCTTGCACACTCAAGAATCAGTATTAGTGTCCTAAAATAACAAAGACATCTGGGCTCAAAGTGGCAGTGGGGAATAAAACCTATAAACAGTTGGAGCATGAGATTTGTTGCAGTAGATAGCAGGAGGCAGACAGAAAAGTAAGTGTAGGTTTTATGTCCTTGAATAAGTTGTATAGATGTAATTTTTTAATCCAGTTATTGGTAGATTTTTCTAGAACATGATTAGAAATGAGAAGCATCTTTTTAACCAGTAAAAAGAAGAGCCAGTGGTCAAAATACCAATAAAAAGTGTCCTGCTAGCCATGCTCCAGTGGCTTACACCTGTAATCCTAGCAACTCAGGATGCTGAGATCTGAGGATCACTATGCAAAGCCAATCCAGGCAGGAAAGTCCATAAGACTCTTTTTTTTTTTAAGTTTTTATTATCAAACTGAATTACGGAGAGGTTACAGTTTCATACATTAGGCATTGGATACATTTCTTGTGCTGTTTGTTACCTCCTCCCTCATTCCCCCCTCCCCCTTTCCCTTCTCCACCCCCCCCACCACCACCCCCCGCCCCCGGCCATGAGTTGTTCAGTTCATTTACACCAAACAGTTTTGCAAGTATTGCTTTTGTAGGTGTTTGTCTTTTTTTACCCTGTGTCTCTCGATTTTGGTATTCCCTTTCAATTTCCTAGTTCTAATACCAGTATACAGGGTTTCCAGTATACTCAGATAAGATACAGAGATAGTGTACATAAGACTCTTATCTCTAATAAACCACCATTTTTAAAAAAAGCCAGAAGAGGAGCTTTGGCCCAAGTGGTAGAGTGCTAGCCTTGAGAAAAAATCACAAATATCTCAGGGACAGCACCCAGGCCCTGGGTTCCAGTTCCATGACTGGCACAAAAACAAACAAAAAAATTAATGCCCTGTCACTCACTGCCTAATTCTCACATCAGAGCTTTCAGAGGAAAGGTGTATAAGTATATTTTGACTTGGCTTGAAATAAATACCCTGCCCCAAAATATCAATACTAAAATAGCATTCTTTTTAAATTAAATTTTCAAATTAGTTCACCAAGTGACCTAAATTACTTTTATCCTCACAGTGTTTTGCTATTTCAGTCAATTATAGATGTGGATCTTTGAGCTTTAATTATTTTTGTTCCTTTCTTAAACCTAAGTTATTAATTTTTATTATCATCACATAGACTTGTGACCCTAATGTAATGCTTGGTCTCTTCTAAATGCAATGAAAACCTGAAAATAAATATGTAACCATATATAAATCGTGATTGATGTAGGTGAAAATATGAAACATTTTTATGTAGGTTTTTTCCTGACTTCTTGTTCTTCAGGTCATCTTCACATTTTTGGCAATACTGGTCTACTGCTTTTACTGTGCCTTGCTTGATATTTAAATTTTTCTTAAATATGTTCATGTTAAGAGAAACTCTTGTATACATTCCCTATTAATGTGTCAAATGTGTTTTTTTCAACAAGTGGCTAAAAGTAAGAAAACGGTACCTTCTCCCATGATTCTGTGCATTTGCTGGGTGCATCTTCTGCAAGTCAGGGCTAGTTCAGTATGAGTTGGGATGTAAGGTAGTCTCTGTCACACGTCGGATGTTCTGTCCAAGAAAGCCAGAGCTGGGAAAGCTACACTCTGCTGGCATGACTGCTTGTCTTCGTCAATGAAGGATCCAAAATGCAGCAAGCCCTGAGCACAGACACTTTTAAGCCACTTCATGTTATCTTTGCTCATCTCTTATTGGACAAACAAATCATGTGGCTAAACCTGGTGAGAGTGGCTGAGAAAAGAGATCACTTCTTCCTGAGGGGGAACACGAAGACATTTTGCAAAGAATTGGGCACAAAAGGAAAGAGCAAACATGTGGATATTTCTACAACCATGGGTGAGAAACTTGGTATCACCTGATATAGAGATGGTAAAATATACATTTAAAAAAACCATATTACTAAAATGTTTGTAAATTTTCAAATCACCATGACCACCACAACCGAGCTCCACTCCCAGAGATCCTTGCCATCGCACAAGGAAATACTGTTCTAAGTTTCTAAGTTTCATTGCTAAACTTGGTTAAAACATTTTATCCGGCTTCTCTCACTTAGCTAACTTACACTGATAAAATCCATTCCAAAGCAGAATGTGTGGCTTGAGGCACTAGAACTATGATTGCTAATTTGTTTGCAAGTAGATGCCTCTGAAATATTTCTCCACCTAGATTCCTGATCTCCTGTGACCTACTTAGCATCCGTGATGTCATCATGGACATCAACAAAATAATTTGCAAAGTGCCCACAATGCAAATTTTCTTTTTCTATGTTTGTTGCATTTCCAAATTGTGGTTGTTTAAAGAATATCTGGTATTATATACACAGTGGGATTCTGTGCCTCTATCAGAAAGAATGAGACTACGCCATTCATAAGGAAATGAAAGGACCTGGGGGGAAAAATCCTACTAAATGTAGTGAGCCAGACCCAAAGAAACAGGGACTCTATGGTTTCCCTCATAGGGAATAATTAGTAAATGTCTAGGATATTCTTAGCAGAAGATCACAATAGCTCAATACCTATGCCTGCATGAACACATAAGATGAAGCTAAGCAAAATGAACTCCCAAGTTATGGAAACAAGTGATATATCATTGTTGTAGTTATTTTCAACATTCCATGTGAAACCGTACACTTATTTCTTTCTCTCGTATTCCCTTCCAATGGTTTTACCCCTGCTATCATTGTAACTGATCTTAGTACCCCGGATAGTGTATATACGTGTAAGGGAACTAGAGAAGGGAGAGGGAATACCAAAATCAAGAGACAAAGGATAAAAAGACAAACCATTGCAATAGTGATACTTACAAAACCATTTGGTGTAAACCAACTGTACAACTCATGGAGGGGAAGAAAGAACTGGGGAGGGGGGAGATGGGGGAAAAATGAGGGAGGAGGTAACAAGTTGGATAAGAAATGTACTCAATGCCTTACATATGGAACTGTAACCCCTCTGTAGTTCACTTTGACAATAAAGAAGAAAAAAATACCTGGTATTGTTGAAATTAAGAATTTAGAAATAGGAACCATTTATTATCATTTTCACATCTTAAAGGTAACTTTGATTTCCTTTACTAAGGTGTGCTAGATATAGATCAGATAATTCATAATTCATTCATTTCAGATAATTCATTCATTTACTGGTAAGGCTAGCCAAACAATTCAGGGGGAAAACTGGGAGAAAATGAGGGAGGGGATGACACGGTTCAAAAAGATATGTACTCATTACCTGAATATGTAACTGTAACCCATCTGTACATCACCTTTGCAATGAAATTCAAATTAAAAATGACATACCACACTGAACCCCATTTATGTGTACAACTTACATATGTTGATAAAATGCAATACTAAAAGTAATACTAAAAGTAAATAAGCATGCTCGTTACCTGACTTATATAATTGTAACCTCTCTATATATCACCTTTATAATAACAATAAAAATTTAAAATTATTTTGCAGCTGATAGTCAGTGGCTCATACCTGCAACCCTAGCTATTTGTGAGTCTGAAATTGAGAGGATCATGATTTGAGGCAGAATTAGAGAGAAAAATGTACATATTTCTATCTCTAATGTAAGCAGCAAAAATCCAGTGCAGGCTTTTTGGCTCAGGTGGTAGAGTTCCAGCCATGAGCTCACAAGCCTGGTAAATGAGTGAGTGCTCCTGAGCCCAAAAGCCAGTACCAACTCCTGCCTAAAAAGGTAAAAAAAAATAAAGAAAATAAAGAAATTATTTTACTATTTCAAACATGCATAAATGAAATTAGATCTGAGTGCTCTATGATCATGAGACCACATTTCATCTTCACATGAAAGTCAAATTATGTTTTTCTGAAGTTAAATTAATGATGACAAACCTGAAGGCATTGGTCTCCTGTAGAGACAGTGTGAATGCCACGGAATTATGTCATGTTGTCTTCTCATTTTATCAAACATCTGTGTTAACACATTGACAAGTATCTAGGAGGCAGAATCCACAACACAGAGCCACTGAGCTTTTATTCCAGCCTCACGCCCTCATGTTCTCACTTGTAATTCACTCAGCCACCCATGACATCCTAATAAAACAAGAGAAACAGTGTGTCTCATTCAATTGCCCAGGATTTGGCTTCCCAAGCAATAGGTGAGTTCAGGGTTAGAGACACTTCTGTCCTGGGTGGTATCAATTTTTATAGAATTGAAGTGGCCTAAGAGGTTTTGTGTGGCCTATTTTCTTGGTCCTCATCTAAAGCCTCCATCAAGGCCAAGAGCATCACCCTGGGAGTTTGAACTTTCCTTTAATCTAATCCATTTAGAAAATGACTCACAATTTATTGAATAAAGTGGAGAAAATTGATACCTTTTCATTAGGCTGACAAAGTCTTTTTTACTGTTGGCATCTGGAATGTGTTTTCTATTTAAATTTTATTTATATCAATCTCTCTAGTGAGAGGGAGAGTAAAAGGAAAGGCTCACATGCCGCGTACCTCATCTCCATCAGTGCCAACATCTGTGGCCATGAGTTTCGCAAACAAACTCAATGCCAGGAGTTCTCTGGGCATGATTTAATACTTGATATCAGTTTCAAAGTGGAATAAACCAAAGGGGGTATTTGTTATCTATCAATAACCACAAAAGTGACTACTTTGCCTATGAACCAAAGACATATGCTTGACTGATATTATTTGATTATGGTAAATCGGTAGCCGTTCTGGCAAAAAAAAAAAAAAAAAGGAAAACCTCTCCTACAGAATCTAATAATACCCTCATGATGTACATTTGAAAATACTTGTTATACCAATGTAATCTCCAATGAAACCATTTCTAAAGCTGTTTTTTAAAAATTCCAAATGTAATAATATGTATCCATCAGATAGGATCTGGGTATTGTATATTCTTATTCTCATATTTACCTGTGTACCTTGAATGTTAGAAAAGAATATGTATTATTTTCAGAATCAGAGATGGAAAACATCAAGTTTTCTATGTTTGGCGAAAATGAAAAAAATGGATAATTTGTGCCTCATAAAGATTTAAAATTTCTCTTGATTATAAACTTCAAAGTTACTCTGAAGTATTTTAAATATAGAATGTTACACTGGGAGATTCAGAGACTACACAATAGGAAATTTACTTAATAAGCTTGGTTATTACGTTCCTCATAACAATTTTCTTAAAAACCATGTACCTGTGCAAATACAAAAATCACAGTGAGCTGAATTTAATTCTAAAATAAAGCCATCTTTTCAGTGAAAGCACGTCAAAGCATGTCCAATATCTATTGTCTGACTTAAAAGCAGACTCTAGGACGGAGTGTCACACAGTAATATGTAAAGCAAGCTGAAACTATAGTGCTGCTATCCAGCCCAGAAGGACATTTTTGTATGGGTAGCTATTAGGAGAGCTCCCTTCAGTTGGCACAAGTCTGAATCTTCCTTTATCAGAGCAGAAGACATTTGCAAAGAAATGAGAATGTGGTGTGGCAGCTTGAAACAGTCTAGGAGAAGTAAAAGATCTGTTGAGATTTTCTGTTTATCTTAAAATTCAAGGTTGGTTTGTCTTTTCTTTTTATAAAACATATACTTGTTTTAATATGAAACAATTTTCATTACTTCATGATCAGGTTATTTCATCAATGACAAATCTTCACACGACTATGCTGATCATCCAAATTAGATTGATTATCTCCCTTTGTTAAATCTTTTAATGTATCACAATTTGTCCCTATGTAGGTCTGGTCTTTCCATTCATTGTATAGCTCCCATAGGGAGATTGTAGGCCACTTTAAGGTGTTTTATGTACCTCATAACAGTTAATGAATGATTCTTGAAGGCATAAAATATCACATTTGTTCCAAAATACATTCAAGGAAAGCTATCACTCAAGGAAATTATATGACATTTACCTTATGGTTTTAAATCCTTCCTGGTGCAAGATCTTCACCCACATAAAATTGCCCCAGCTTGAAGAAAAATCCTACAATAGAATTTATAGGAAAAGCAATACTAGTCAGTTCCATCTTTAACCCTTCATTCCACAAATACCTTTGGAATGTGTTGTAGGTCTTATGAAGAACTACACTGGTCCAAGAACTAAAATCCACTTGCACTGAGGGTAAGAGTTCAATTCTTGGTGAGGATAATTAGATGAACACAAGTATAGTTGGATAATAGTTGCATGGATCAATAATAGTAATAATTTCTGCCATGTATTGAGAACAAAGTTTACTAAGCATTATGTTAAGACATTTATTTTATTTAAAATCCACACTAACTAACCATTGCTTTTATAGCCTAAGTAACTTTCTAAAGCCATATTACCAGTAAGTAACATGATTGCTAGTAAGATTCAAACCTGCATCCCTTGACACCTACCCATCTCTTAGAGCATCCTTCCAGCACGCATCACGGAGCTTAAAGTCTTAACAATGCAAAATGCCTCCAACTACATCACAACCTTAAGCATGGACCCCTAGGAAAGAGAAAGTTTGGAAAGATTACTCAGTGCTTTAATTTCCAGTTTGCTTTGATAAAGACAATAACACACAGGGAGTCACTACAGATCCTTTGAAGCAAGGCATTGAAACAGCTGTTCTGACAACCTGTACAAAGAGTGAGGCTGGAGTGCTGTCCTATCCTTCTAATGGAGTTCCAACCACTGCTTTGAATTGCATGACAGGTTGCATAAGAAATGAGGCTAAAATTTGTTTTGATTGATGTACTTATAACCTACTTCTAGGAACATGAATACAATCCTATGTTCAGCCACTTCATTTGTGCTCAAGCGCTCATAAGTTATAAAAGCAAATCTGAGAAATTGGCATCATAGAAAAGAACAGTGCAAACTCTCTAACACTGTGAAAGACTGCCTTTTCTGTATAGAGAAATTTTCATCAGAAATGAGGATACCAATGAAGATGAAGACATGTAGTAGTGACAGAACATTTAGTGAATGAGTTATGCTGTTGACTTGTAATCCCAACTCTATGTTAGGGATGCTACCTTTTTTTCCCTGTTGTTTTCTTCCTTATCCATTCATTCATTCATTCATTCATAAATATGCCTTGAGCTATATGGGCCATTGGAGTTGTACAATGTGATGCCTGCCATCAAGGGCCCCTTGGTGTAGTACCTTCCACATGAACCCATCCAGGAGGGAGACGGGTAAGATGACTTATCTACTAGCCACGGTGTTAAGAAAATGACGTTGTTCTAAACATTGCTTTCAGCTTTGCTTTTCTTGGCAAGGTCATTGCAGGAACTCATGCCTGTTTGTGTACAACCACAATCTCACTCCATAAGTGTGAGATCCTCCAGAGCCACACAAAACAATGTTGTCTCAAAATAAACAAATCCTTATGGCTTCTCTTTGAATGTAGTCATACTTGATTGGCATTTTGGCCACTTGCTTCTTCTTTCTTTTTACTTGAACATTACTGTCAAGTTCATCTTCCTTGACATCCTTTGACTATTGATTGGTGAGTGCAGGATTATGGATTGAACCCAGGACCTTCCACATGATCAGAAAGTACTCATTACAAACACCTCTAATACCTTTATATTATATTTCTGAGATAAGGTCTCAGTAACTTTATCAGGGATGTCTAAAACTTAAAATCCCCTTGCCTCTGCCTCCCAAGTAGCTGGGAATATACTGCCAAGCCTAGCTTTCCAAACACCCTTTAGTTGTATCTTATCGTTTTTTTTGTTCGTTACACATAGATTCTAGAATCTTCAGTGACTTTTCCCTATGTTCAAATAAATATTTCTAAAAGCCCGAGATCTTTGCTTTCATGATTAACAATAATATCATTACTTCTAGAAGATCACTCTGATCATTTATACAACATCATGGCAATTCTTTCCTAAATGCCAGCGATGCTCCTATTGAGAATCCTGAACTAACCTGTAGGCTTGGAGGTCTAGCACTGTGTCTTGTTCTTTATATTACATGATAAACAGGGAAATAAGTTCCTATCCAGCTAAAGTGTTCCTTTACTGCATTTATTAAGCCCTGTTGCTTATCTGTATTCTGCTGCCTCTCCCTAAAAGGAAATGCCCTATCATTAGACAATAGTAATATTTAAGGTTTATGGTGACAGAAGAAGTGAATCTCCTCTTATTATATTTCTTCTGCTGTGTGGCAATTTGACTTGGTCTATGGGAGGAATCAAGGGTCATGAGAAAAGTCACTTTAATGGGAGTGGAGCTGTGACCCTAACTAGTAGAGTGCTAGCCTTGAACACAAAAGCTCAGGGACAGTGCCCATGCCCTGAGTTCAAGCCCCATGACTAACCAAAAACAAACAAAAAAAAGCTGCCTCAATGACTTTAAGAATTGCTTGCAAAATGAAGTTATAATACCTAATGTATATCCTAAAAATTAGGAAAATTGAGGGGAAGGATTAGGTAGGGAGGGAAAGGAAAAAAATGATAAAAGGATGACATCCATCACAATGCATTATATTCTTAAACTGATTTGTTGAAGGGTGAGTCTTTTGTACAACTACTTAAAGACAGTAAAAATATAATTTTAAAAATAAAGAAACAAGGAAAGAGGCATACTCTTGAAAGAACTGAAGATCAGCTCTTTCTTGTTCGAGATACCTTAGGTAGAGTTCCAGCACAGGCTTAAAGGCACCTTAAGATCTTCTTTCATAATCTACAGATAAGGGAAAGTCTGTCTTCGTAGCTGATATTTAATTAACTTAGTTCTTCTGAGGATAAAAAGTCTTTGTAGCAGTGATGTATCTCGTGGCTTACAAGATGATTTGCCTGTAGAAATTTCTGTGAGAATGTTGTTATTAATAGAGTCCACAAATGTATTTCTCAGACTCAGCTCCAGCATGTGCAATAAACTGGCAATTACCCATTTTCTGAAGTGAACTTAATTTCACAAGAAACTAAATGTGTTTTTTTAATTTTCCTTGTTTATGTTTGCAATAAAATTATTTTGAGTAGTAATATAGCAGAGAGAATTCATTTGCTCAGCAGTCAATACTTTCCCTTCACATTTTCTGAATACTGAATACTGAACACAAAACAAGAAAGGGTTTAGCACTGTAATAATGAAAACAATAGGTTTGGGGATTCATCAGGTGTGAATTTTAGGGTTAATTCTCATACTGCCTGTCTATATAAGTCAGGAAAAGTTAACCACTCAGGATTCCATTTCGTTTTCAGTAAAAATAAGTTCCTAATAATGGTCCCCTAATAGTGTTACTCTGAAGATAAAACAGTACCCTACAGCACCTAACCCAGAAACACAGTACATACCCGAAACTCAGTATATACCTGAAAAGGGTCATTTTTATTATTCCATCAATGATTAAAATTTGAAAATTTAAGAATAACATATACATATTTCTTGGTATGGAAAGTTACAAAAAACAATTAAGTAGCGTTGAGATTACTTCATTCTACTAAGCCTAATTATTATTCTTCATACATGTTGACAATTTTAAGTAGCTTTGGAGTCTGAGAGAAAAAAATTTCAAAATTGTCTTTTTGCAGAAGATATGGGCAGATGACACAATAAGTGTTAGTTGACACAGGATATGAAGAGAAGGATATTAAGATTACTATGTAGTACACAAGTCAGAAGCAAATCATCTTTAGAAACACAACACTGAATGACTTCATTCTCATAATCCAGAGAGTAAGTGCCACATATAAAACTTGATTTAGGAGAAGCAAGCACAACATGAAGTTTCAAATATTATAAGCAGGAGTTAGGGACATTAAAAAGTTATTTTATTATGATGTACAGGGGGTTACAGTTACTTAAGTAAGGTAATGAGTACATTTCTTGTTGAACATTGTTACCCCCTCCCTCATCTTTCACACTGATTATGTTACTTTTATATTCTTAAAATACTCTTTCCTCTGTGACCCTTTAAATCTTTACAAGTTTAAATTAAAAGTGATAAGGCAGGTTTGGAGATTTTTTTCCCCTCACAGTCTACATGTTCATTTAGGAAATATTAATGCCTCAGAGAAAGGCAAACTGCTTTGTTAGCTTGAACAAAGTAGGTTGGCTTCAAGAGGGCAGAGAACAACTTGAAGGAAGAGGAGGCACAGAGCAATTCTTAAGGAGGAGGAAAAAAGTGCTAACTAGCTGAGTTCACCGGCAGGTGTTCATTATTAGCACACCTATGTGAATTTTTTTAAAAAGTTGACAACATGCCAATTTAAAGGATTGTTGGGAAAATGTATTTGCCCTTAGTGCAAAGATCAGATGGTTTCCATTCCCAGTGGTTTACATTCAAGGCAACAATATTGAAATATGTCAAGGGCTTTAAGGAATAAGCATTAGAATCCGTAGCAAATGTGACTAGACTGCTTGGGATAAAGCGCCAGCTCAAAAGGAGCTACAGATGATAGGTTTTCAATAAGTATTGCCAAACACTGATTTTTATCTCATGGTACCAGGAGTTAAACAATTTTTTATTCTCTCTCAACACTACATTTCTCTTTGGATTTAATTTTTTATTATTATATTTACATAGTTATACAAAGGAGTTGCCATTTAACAAAGCAGTCTGTGACTATATCTTGATAGATGTCACCCCTTTCAACATACTACATCTTTTTCTTGCTACCAAAACATTTGTTTTTCTTATTTAACATTGTCAACTCTTCATACATATAAGTCCTTTTGCCCATAACTAGAAACCTCTCCTATTCCCTGTCACCAAAACAGAAGCCCACAACCAAGAAGAAAAAATTTAAAACCCTCATCATCATTTTATACTTTGTGGGTTATTTCTTTCTGTTTCTGTATTCTATTCTTACATATAGATAGAACCCATTACAAGATATTCTTCCCTTCTATTTGCTTACCATACCTAACAAAGTTGCATTCTACATCCTTTGCTCTGTTCCGCATAGAAAGCAAAAGTCAAAAAATGTAAAATTAACCTTGAAATTTTCCTTAAGTTTATGACATAGGACAATAGGTATGATTTATCTATATAATCTTGCTTAGTAATTTTTCTCAAAATAAAGATGAAAGGTCGCTGGATTCTGAGAGAATAAAACAAAGAAAGTAGGGAGGAAGATATAAGTGCAGGCTGATGTCTGGATGTGTAAACCATTCTGCTTTGAAGCTGGAAATCCCATTCCCTTAGGATGTTCAAGATGGGCAGGTGTTCCTCTTTTATTCAGGGTTTATCCTGTTCATTACAATGTTAATCCTCTGTGCTATTGATAGATGCCATTTGCCTTATTTGTCACAGTGAGACTTCAACTTTATATGGTACAGTCTCATCTTGGAGAATAGGTTTGGGGTAGTGAGTAAAGAACTATAGCCCTGGCCCAGTGGGAAAGCATCACAAAACAAACACTGACCACCATTTTGAAGATTTTGAATGGAAAAGCCCAAATGGATTCGTGAAGAGCTAACACCTTAAATAACTGCAGAAATTACTGGTGCTGCTTGAATACAAATATTTCTTCTCTCAAGTCATTAAAGGAGATATAGAGATCCTTGATTTGAATGAAGCAAATCTAATCACTTTTTTAAATAGTCTCATTATTTTAAAAAGAAGTGTGCTACACTAGATTCATTACCAGCACTTTAATGTGGTCATCCTTGGTATCAACCTGAGGAAGAGCTGTTTTGTCAGATTGTAATAGTTCCATCCACATCTTTTCAAACTTGTAACAAGGAAACTAGAGCCCATAGCAACTGTACTTTGGGCTGTAAGAAATCAATTTCCATTTATCATTACTCTTGATGTTTTTTTACTTTACAAGTTTGCTTTTTTACTTTAGTCAATTCATTTATTTTTTTTTTGTCTTTTGCTAGGCCTTTGAAATTCTCCATGGCCCTAGGCTAAGGGATAAACCCTAATGCTAGTTGTATAAACTGGCCTTTAGGTATAGAATTCCTTAGTCATCCTGAGGACTATTTAGCTCCTTTGTCCCCTTCACTGAAAACAGTTCATACCAGATTCCTGATCTATCTAAGCTAATGACACAAAGATCCCCCAAGACCAAAAAGATATTTTCATTTCACATGTTTTCATCATATAAGGAAAATATATTTTTCTTACAAAACTTTTCTTAACCCAGCATGGAGGATGAAAGTGGATCAATTGGCTCTGCCTCTACCAACATGTACAGCAGCAGTGACTTGGTTGGTTGATGAATTGCAAACACAGTTGTTTCTGTTTTTGCACAGCCTCCATAGTGATTGGGAAGTGGTGGTGTGAGATGGAGCCTTGCCTAGAGGGAGAAGAATGTAAGACACTCCCTGACAATTCTGGATGGATGTGCGCAACAGGCAACAAAATTAAGACTACAAGAGTAAGTTCATTTCCTTCCAGTGTGATGCATGCAACACATTGTATTGTTGGCCTTGAGGTTAGACACAAACAGTATTCAGAAAAGCTTTGAATGGGAGAGAGGAAATAATTTTCCATAACAGAAAGAAAGCGTTCTGAACTCTAGATCTGTGTCAGTCCACAAATGAGATGTTAAGAGATTGAGCTTACATTGCTACAAGAACATTTAGAGTTTCTGTTACAGAGACATAAATAAAGCTGGATTGCCACAGGCAAAGGAAAGGGTATCAGTGAGGTAATTATTTGTGCAGGATGATGGTCAAATAAGTCTGCTCTCATTCGTCCAGGTGGTTTGGCTAAAACGTCTATGTAAAGTACATCTACCTTGTAAAGGTTCTTTAAAGGAATTATTTGATGGTCTTTTGCAGAAGTGAGCAGGTAACTGTGAAATAATTCATCTCTGGTTAAATCAGAAGTGGTCTTCAAACTATAAGCTACCTCATCAAAATTAGTGCCAGGGTGCTATACCAGCTTAGAGAGGCCTAGGGAGACCACTCATTAACCATATAGGGATTGAAAAGTCTTGGAATCCTAAAGGAGAAAGGAAGAGAGTCAGGCTTAGTACTCCTTTAAGACAGGAACAATCATCTAGTGCAAAACATGTCAATATTTTAATGATCAAATTTTAATAATACACACACATATATACATAAGATAAATGTTAAATATATATGCACACACAACTTTAATATATGTATATGTTTGTATATCATCTGAATATAAGCAATGGTGTGTATGTGTGTGTGTGTTTGTGTGTGTGTGTGTTAATTTGCTGGCCCTCGCTAAAACAATCTTCACCAACTATAAATACCAGTAAGTTAAATTTTTACTGCAGTAAAAAATTGGTGACTGAAATTTAAACGAGCCTCTGATTCCAGCCTCTGGATCAGAAATGTTAACTTGACCTTTCTTCTTAATATTAACTTTTCAATTAAAAATAGTTCTTGAATCTTTGTGATACAGAAAGCAACTAGAATATTAAATAACACTATACAAAACACACATATTTTTCACATACGACACAAATGGAGACCATTTATTCATCAAAGATAGATGTCTGTGTTGCCCATAGTCATCAGTTAATAGCCACTACTGATAGCCTATGGAAAAGAGGGATTTCTGAACCAACTTAGCTTGCTAAGATGCATCCACAGACCTCCATGTAACTCAGAGTGCGTTATTATATTTCATGTCAGAGGAACACCTCTACAAGAGAGTATTTAGAAATGAGTCTGATCTGTTTCACATACCCAGAGAAACAATTTTATGTTGTTTTTTTTTTTTTTTTTTTTTGTTTTTTTGTTTTGCCAGTCCTAGGACTTGGACTCAGGGCCTGAGCACTGTCTCTGGCTTCTTTTTGCTCAAGGCTAGCACTCTGCCACTTGAGTCACAGCGCCACTTCTGGCCATTTTCTATATATGTGGTGCTGGGGAATTGAACCCAGGACCTCCTGTATACGGGTCAAGCACTCTTGCCACTAGGCCATATCCCCAGCCCCGAGAAACAATTTTAATTAGCTTGTGAAAGAGATCATATTTCCCTTTGACCATGTTTTACCTGAAATTTTTAACCAAATAATTTGATTAGAACACTATAGATTCATTTATTTTAAACCAGTCTGCATGTTAGGTGATTAGTCACCTTTATTTTTTAACACACCACTTATATGTTTTATGCTAGATTTCTACTCTCTATTCTGATTGCCAGTTGATCATCCTTGGTTAACTGGAAGTCCAGCTCTCATGCTGTCTCTAGCCTCAAAACTGATTAAAGAAAAATAATGCAAATCAAATAATTTCAATGTTTAAATATGAGAAATTTCAAGAGTATATAGTAGGTGATACACTGGGTGATGGAATATAAATTCACAAATGAACTAGAAAATGAAAAGGAACCAGGAATGGCTTGTGCAACTCCTTTGTGACCCATATAACTCTTTAATTTGGCCTCTGTAGAGTCTATTCTAAAGTCACCAGGCGTGTTATAAGTACACTCTAGACATTTTCTCGCATGTATGCTGTTCAGGGTTTGAGCTTAGAAATAGAGGCTAGAGCAAACTGCTTGCTAGCACCCTGTGTGGGAGGGCTGAGTGATCCTGGATAGAGAACAAGAGAAATAAATCGCCGTTGCGATTGGCTTGAAAGCAGAAGATATACCTATTCCAACATGTGCATCCATTTTGAACAAGAAAAAGAGAAAGGTCTCTATCCATGTGACCTGTCCATTAGTCATCTGAGAATTCTCAAATCTATCTTTAGAAAAGAGAACACTAGAAAAAAAAAAAAAAACACCTGTACTTCCTAAACTTTGAGAAGATTCAAACACTACTGCTGGTGTTTCTCCCTCCTACTTTCTCCAAAAGTCACAATATAATGAGTACCTTTAAACACACACAATAGCCATTAATTCCAGATAATGCATGCAAGAGTCACCTATTCTGTTCAAGTGGTAGACTATACCAGTCTTAAGCTAAGGCAGTGTGTGTTAATCACACACAATGTAAAGTTCACGGTATTTTTCTTGTATCCCTGTGCATTTTCTCCATCAGAACATAGATATACTTCTGATATTGACTCTAGCCATTTTACTTTTAAAATAATTTAATTTGCAGAGCAAATTTTAATTATTTTGATCCATATAGTTTTGTTATTCCCTTCTTATCAGAGAGGTAAGAAACAATAGAGAGATCTCTCCAGAAAAACAAAGAAATTATTTTTTTTAAGTTGAAAAGCATGTCTAGGTTGTGAAAATGTCTGCTAAGGAGTTTCTATTAACCCTATTAACCCCTATGTGAAAATTAACTGACAGAAAGATTCCTAGGACTTCATTCTTTTTCTACAGGTATTTAAAAGTCTTTCCAAAACCTTCCCACTCTGTAGATTTCCTTACAATAATGATCCAAAGAAAAGATTCTAGAAGTCTTTTAAGTATAGACAAACAAAAGATGCATCAAAAATTTGATGGTGTTAATTTATGGTGTCCATTTCCTAAGGAGTTGAAATTCAATGTTTCATCTACCACACACCCCAGAATGTGAACTAGCCTGGGAAAGAGGCCAGTCTAAACAAACCTTGGGGACACTGGATCTTGCTGACAGCATAACCCAAGAAAGGAAGGAGAAAAGACAGGTGGATTTAAGCAAACAAAGTTTTTTCTTTCAGGAGATTTGATAGAATTGATCCTAAGAAATGGCAAAACATTCTGGATACCATGACACAAAAAGAAATAGTTGTACTTGATAGGTCTTCTAGGATCTACTCTGAAGTATAGGAAAGCCAATAGAAAAAACCCTACTTGGAGGAATTTGGTACATCTGGGTGAAGCTTTATGGCTAAACTAATACTGTCCCCAACTGACCATTGGCTAGATTCCTTTTTATTTTTTTTTTAATTTAATTGTATTGTCAGTGTGATGTACAGAAGGGTTACAGTTACATACATGAGGTAGTGAGTACACATTTTTACAAGGACATATTAACAAGACTAGACTGAATGTTGACTAGAGACATTTCCTTCTGATTGTATACCTATTAAATTATTTCCCTTTTTAAAAAATAGTACATCAAATCTAGAAATTTTGGAGCTGGGGAATCTATAGATGATTCAGGAATACATCTGTACCTTGCATATGTAGAATAATGGCTTAATGGAAAGATGCAATTCGTCTTAGAGGAAATGTCATTTGACAAGGCTGTGATTCTTTATTTAAAAAAACTGAGTATCACTTGCTCAAGGACAGAATTTGGAAAGGAATGATATTAGGAGAAAATTAAAGCCACTTGAAGTGAAAAGTTAGCCAGTTAAAACACCTGAAAATAATCTGGTATACCTTCAGAAATATTAATTCTATTGTGCTCCAATCAAATATGTGAATGTATTTCAAAGGAATAAGAAAAGCCAGTGATTAACACACAATGTAAAGTTAAGTTTCACTGCCTTAAAAGAGCTATCAGACTTCGGATAGTGTAACTAACACTATTAGTCATTTTGTCAAAGCATTGTATTATGTAATTGACTAACACATCTCACTCACAATCTATCCATGCTCTTTGGGGTCTGTCCTCCTTGTGGTATCTCTAATTCTGCAAAATTCTGCCCATTTTAATCCCCTCAGTGTTTTTTTTTTCTATTACTGAAAGAACAAAGCACCAGCTATGACACATTCCATCTTCTCTCAGAATCATAGATCATTATTCTGAAAGCTTGTGTCTGTAGAATACTGAGTTCCAGTCAATTTTGCATGAAGCAAGGGAGGGAGAGTGAAGAAGAAGAGAGGAGGAAGGGGGAAAAGGTACAGGAAGGAGAAGGAAAGAGATGTTTAAAGTAATATCACCTGCTAGCCAGGAAAATAATGAGTTGGAAAAGGAAAAAGACATAGAAGATTCTGAGAGATTTCAAGAATTTGCAAAACAGAAAAAAAGTAAACCAGTTTATATCATTACAGTTTCCCCTGGATCTAAAAAAAATCACTCATTTCTTTGTTCAATAAATAGTTAAACCTGTACTACCTAATTATAGAGCACCAGTGTATGAGGGGTGACTCTTGTAGCCTCAATAGAAGCTCCTCCTTAAGAGGACAAAAGATTGGAAATGTGGAAGTGATAAAGATGAAAGTCAATTTCAGTTCAGTTTCATAAATATCACTGTCTTCCTTCTTTGGGTGGAAAAGAAAACAGTGTAAACCTAAGGCGATAAAGGTACTGAAATGTAAGAAACAAAGATCTGGAAGAACCTAGTATTTGAACAAGAAGATACGAAAGTGAATGGAAGAAAAATCACATATATTCTGCTCCTAGCCCAACCAACTTTTGAATGAAATTTTTCATTATAGTTCTACCCCAGTTCAAACACTTTAAAAGGACTTCCACCCCTGAACTCAGAGAATACTCAGTCTCTACAATTACAACTCTAAAGAAACTATAAAGAATTACGAGAGCTTAGAATGTAGCTTGGTTTTAGAGTTATTTCCTAGCCTGCACAAAGCCTTGGGTTTGATCTTCAGAAATATACAAAAAGAAATAAAAACTTAAAAGATGACTAAAAAAACTGCCTAGCACTTTTAAATAGAGGCCTCAGCTCCATTAGAATCATTATTTAGGCTTTCTGTATGTGTTTTTCTGGATATCTAAACCTTTGAAGCCATGGTGAAATGAATTACATGGCATCTACAATAAAAGAACTATGATCTTGATCGCTCTAAAATATTGAATGGGTGGCACAGACCTTTACAAAGGTCTCCTATGTTCCTTCATGGATGTGGACAAATCTAGACCAAACATGGGACCATTTTTTTGAAAGATTTCTTTGCATCTGAATAAGTTACATGCTCATGAAGCTCATTCTGGATAAACATCACTCCAAGAGACTTTCTTCTCAGTTGTGATTTTTTTTTTTTTTTTTTTTTTTTCTCAAATTTTTATTATCAAACTGATGTACAGAGAGGTTACAGTATCATACGTTGGGCATTGGATACATTTCTTGTACTGTTTGTTACCTTGTCCCTCATGCCCCCCTCCCTCCCCCCCCTTTCCCTCCCCCCCCCCAGGTGTTCAGTTCACTTACACCAAACAGTTTTGCAAGTATTGCTTTTGTAGTTATTTCTCTTTTTTTACCCTGTGTCTCTCGAATTTGGTATTCCCTTTGAATTTCCTACTTCCAATACCAGTAAACACGGTTTCCAATATACTCAGATAAGATTACAGAGATAGTGTAGGTACAAACATAAGAAGGTGATACAAAACATTATCAATAATAGAAACTACACATACACATAGGACGTTGAAAGTAGTTACAACTGTGATATATCACTTGTTTCCATAACATGGAGTTCATTTCAATTAGCATCATCTTATGTGTTTTAAGGGTATAGCTATTGGGCCTTGTGATGCTCTGCTATGGCTTGCCTAAACCTGTACTAATTATTCCCAATAAGGGAGGCCAAACTGGTTCAGCCACTCTGGCAAGCAGTATGGAGATTCCTCAGAAGGCTCAATATAGAACTCCCCTATGACCCAGCAGCCCCACTGTTGGGTATCTATCCAAAAGCCCACAAACAAAATCACAGTAATGCCACCAGCACAACAATGTTCATCGCAGCACAATTTGTCATAGCGAGAAGCTGGAACCAACCCAGATGCCCCTCCATAGATGAATGGATCAGGAAAATGTGGTACATTTACACAATGGAATTTTATGCCTCTATCAGAAAGAATGACATTGTTCCATTTGTAAGGAAATGGAAGGACTTGGAAAAAGTTGTGATGTTTTAATTACTTTGATCCTTTAATGAAAACATGGGACCTGTCTGTATGCTTTATCATTTGAGAACAGCCATTGTAATCCTTAGGAATTTTGGTTTTCAAGAAACAACATTGTGGGGCTGGGGATATAGCCTAGTGGCAAGAGTGCCTGCCTCGGATACACGAGGCCCTAGGTTCGATTCCCCAGCACCACATATACAGAAAACGGCCAGAAGCGGCGCTGTGTGGCTCAGGTGGCAGAGTGCTAGCCTTGAGCGGGAAGAAGCCAGGGACAGTGCTCAGGCCCTGAGTCCAAGGCCCAGGACTGGCAAAAAAAAAAGAAAGAAAGAAAGAAACAACATTGTAAAAATGCCTCATTTTCAGAATCATTACCTCTTTGTGCCTTCATTCTATACGTTTTGCCTTGAAATGCTTTTCTCTCTTTTAATTTCAGATTCACCCAAGAACCTAAGAGAAAAATTTCTTGTAGAACAAGGAAAACCAACCAATGGAGTATACATTGTGAAAAATTAAAACATCTTATACAATTACAAGCCAAATGGATCTCTTATTTGCACTTGGACTGGTTACCAGAGGATCACAGTGTGCTTACTCCGTGTAACAAAACATCCCATAAAAAGAAGATTTGGAGTTCTGGGCACTACCACCATGGAAAGTAGTTTCAAAAAAAATAAAGAGTTTTCTCAGAGAAATTTTTTGGGGAATCATGAAGAACGATCAACTCTCTTCTTATTTGGATCTACCGTTCCTTTGTACCATTTGCAAAATATGTATATATATAATATTTTGAAATATTATATATTCTCTTCAAGAAATGAACAGTACCACAATGTGAGATGGCTGGTATACCCTTTTTCATTTTGGATGTTTTATTGGTTTGGGTTTGTCTTTTTTTTTTCTTGGAAAAGAAGATAGGTGCCCTTGTGAGAATTCAACATGGTACTGACCATGGACGGCCAGCTACAGGTGGACTCCTGGAATCCGAGGTGTCATAGTAATACTGAAATCAAGAGCTTCCTCTGTTTCTACCAGATGCCCCAAGGAAGCAGCACATTGTCCTGTTTTATTGCTTTCTACCCTGTGCAATATTAGCATGCAAGCTTGGCTTTACATAAACATACTTTATATTCAATTGATATATAATAACCGTTCTAACCTCTTCCAGGAAAATATTTTTTAGAACTACTAGGTTTTCCACAAATAAGAAAATGAGGATTCTAGAGGGAGCTGCTCCACCATGATATTAAGACTCTGGCAGAGTTATGGTAGGATGTAGGTCCCTTGTATTAATAAGTCCTGTAAATACAGTGTCTTAGGGCTTTGTATAGCTGTCCTAGACTGCAGAAATGTCCTCTGAATAATTCCAAAGTCTGGCATCATAACTACATAGTGCTATAGCAACAGGTCTTATCATGGCACCTCTTTCTATGTTTGATTTGCTTTTTTCTTGAGTGTTCAGAACTCTTTGAGTGAGATAGGAAAGCTTTGAAAGCAATTAGATTTCATAATGATCTGTGTGACCAAATGTTGGACAGCCCTATTAAAGTGGTAAATAACTTCTTTCTAAACCTACTTGTCCTCCTTTTTGCCATTTGTTTATATAGAATGTGTTTCACCCAAATCTACAATGTACATGGTTCAGAGACTTGAAATTAGCCAGGACATCCTGCTCAAAGTCTTTAATTCTATTACAGCTACTATCCCAACCCTAATATTTTGACCTCTAGGAAATTAGTAGGATAACTGAAGAGTGCATAATCCCCAAGATGAAATGTCACATCTTACTATTGGGCTTACAGAAGGGTTATTGGGATGATTAGAAATGAGGTTTTTCTCTCACAAAGAAAAAAGAAAGAAATTATTGTCCATGTCTGTTTTGAGCCATTCAGATGATGCTTATAAGAAGGAAACATTTACTTAAGTCTTTCCTGGGGAAAGTGTAATGGTATTTTACTTCCTGTCACTTATATTAGCAGGCAGTGTATTCTTCCCCCAAAACCTGTGCTCTTAGAGCTTCGTATTAGATCACCCCTGCAGTGGGTTTTAGAATCTTGACTTTTAAACATTGAACCTCAGGTAAAATTGAGAGAATCCTTCATCTTTCCCAAGATAGCATGAAGTCTGACTAGTTACACAAATGCCCTAATCAGAAATTTTCATTCTATTTCATGAAAGCTAATGCAAATATCAACAGATGGGAATCAAATCACGATTATAAAAATTTAGACTTCCTAGGCGTTCCCATAAATATGGGTCAGAGGATGACATAAAATTCATGTCAGTAACACAGCATGGTAGTGACTCCTATAATCTTGGAGTTAAGGAGGCAGACACAGGAAGATTATGAGCTTGAGGCTGGCCTGGACTAAATAATGAGACCTTGTCTCAACGAAACCAAAAATGAAGTAAAATGAAATTACAGAAACATGCCAGCAAGTCACAATTTCTTAAATTAATAGCCCATATCCAGTGTGGATAATATAATCTGTAACCAGGATGTTAGAAAGTCTTTTCTGTAAAGTTTGAAACTATAAACCCAAACTATTATCTAGAACAGCACATTTCAAAATGTGCAGGAAATACACTTCTATACCGAAATATATTTGGGGAAAAAAGTAAACAAACGAAACAGGAATCATCACTGGGGAAATTATCAGAGACTTTTAATACACCAAAGACTGTGAATCTTTGAGAAAATCTACAGCAGAGGGTCAAGCAAAAAGTCCCCAGAATGCATGCTGGGATTTGCTTGTCTAATTAGCAAACAGAATGAAAGGAAAGTCACAAGAACTTCTTTCTGGGTGAGTTCTTAACCACTGTATTGTCACGTCTTTAATTCATCAGACAAACTAGAAATTTAGATCTTAAATAAAATTTCCAACCATTCCACAAATTAGATGAATGAACTCTATTTTTAAAGCCTGCAAGCATTATTATGATCCCCAAGTTCTAAGTATGCACACTTTACTATGATATCAGTGTCCCTTAGAAACTTTATTTAAAAGCATTGATCCAAAACTGAAAATCAAATGAGAAGAAGGCTCTTTGCTTTCTAAATAAACACAGACAATTTAACAATGTGTGCTGCTTACAGCTCTTCCTGCTCTGTAACCAGGGGCTGTAAGTCAATGACAGTGAGTCTAGGGGTCGACCTCTGTTAGCTCACTTCCCGTTGATCAATTTCTACAATAGCCTCCCTTGGAAAGGCCTAGAGAAAGAAATAGGGAGGGTGGGAACCACATCAGAATCAGGCAACCATCCAATAAGGCAGTGCAAATATTTGTAAATGTCGTCAAATTCAATTTGAATTAATCTAAGTCCCTTACACAAATGTGTGAACTATCAAATTGTGTTTAAATTTAACTTGTTCCAGTTTGGGGAACTCCGCAGCTACCATCTGCCTATTGAATCTGAACATTTATGGTGCAAAAACTTATATCCCATATTTCTGGTAATAAAGAGCTGAGTGTGGTATGACTAATATTGATTTGGAACTTGTGCAACAAATGAATAATGTTGTAACATAATTAGAGCAAATGCAGAGAATTTCATCCAAAGCCTTTCTGTTAGTAGAAGGAGAAATAGAGGTTATTGCTTAAGGCAAAGTTCTCTGAGTAGGACCGAGTTCATTTGTTGATATTGTTGGGTGATTCGATTTGTCTATTAATAGACTCAGCAAGCACACTGAGAAGTTTACTACTGTTTTACTCTTTCTTTTTGCTATGATGGAATGATGAAGAATGTTTTCACCAACACACAAGTCAACATCTTTCTTTGATCAAATTGAATGTAGCTTTCACAAAGCAAGGTAGTGATTTTATAGTGCAATATATTATAGTGCCTTGCCATTGTCACTGATCCAGTAAGTTATGGAGGGGGTAAAAATTGTTTATATGAAGAGAATCACCACATTGCTCACCTGCCTGAGATACGCTGTCCTTCTTGGGAGGTTAAATATCTTGCCATAATAGGCTTTTGTCTTCTAATTAAGTGGGGCAGGCCCATTTCCAAAGATATTTGGGTTTGCTAGACAAAGAAATGTGCTATATCTCTCTTCATGAGTTGTTTACTTTCTCAGTAAAAAACTAGTGTTCACAGGGCTGGAAATATGGCCTATTGGTAGAGTGCTTGCCTTGTATATTTGAAGCCCTGGGTTCGATTCCTCAGCACCACATATATAGAAAAAGCCAGAAGTGGCACTGTGGCTCAAGTGGTAGAGGGCTAGCATTCAGAAAAAGAAGCCAGGGACAGTGCTCAGGCCCTGAATCCAAGCCCGAGAACTGGCAAAAAAAAAAAAAAAAAAAAAAAACACAAAAACTAGTGTTCACATATGAACACTAAGCACCAAAACAAAACAAAACAAAAACAATGATCAAAGGGACAACTAAGAAAGAGTTTGGATACTCTGGTTTCTCTTCAGATCGTATAAATTTTTCACCTTTTCCTAAGGAAGAGTTTGGGATGAGTACAAACAGTGATAGAATACAATTTCCTAGTTCCCAAGGTATAGTACTGATGTGATGAAACAGAATCATGTTCATACACCAAAGAAGAATAAAGAGGAAATGCACACACACACACACACACACACACACACACTAAAATACCTGCATTACAGATTTAGAGACTTTTAGTTTTAATCTGGGATTTAAAGCTCTCACAAGTACTAATTGATGTCACAATTGCTCACAATACAGGCAATTTCCATCATTTAAAAATATTTATATATTTATACTAATCTCTCATTTTATTATTTAAAAAGATAACTGATCACTGAATTCAGAAATCAAGAGCCCAGTCATAATTGACTACAAACCAAAGTAATAGTTATCCCAATGTGGCCCAAATTCCCATTTACCCAGAAAAATCAACAACACAGCAGTAGACTCATTTGTACACCTTGAGGAAAAGCAGATGCCAGACATTCTGTGAGATACCCAACAACTTGGCCCCTGCGCATAAATATATGACCATGTATTATGGAGTGAGCTAAACGTAGTTTCTTGCTATTAATTTAGTCTGCAATTAAAATCTAAAAGGATTAAAATTGGTTTGATGGACCTTCTGAAATGCAGCCTAAGAGGCAAATATGCCTATAAGAACTGGCAAGGTAACACAAGTTAGTTAGGAAGGGCCACCTAGATTGCCAAAACATAAGCTAGTGAGAGGAAAACTATGCAGGGCATTGTCAACAGAATATGGTCCCAACCAATTGTTACCCTGCCATATCAGAGAAACATTGCAGCCAGGTTATTCATTCTGATATTTTTAAGGAATGTCCAGAAATTCAAATGCTAATATGAAATCTCCAAGGTTTCTGATGTTTATAACTTGTTTAAAAAATTCTGTTAAAAGTTATGGCTCAGGGCTGGGGATATGGCCGAGTGGCAAGAGTGCCTGCCTCAGATACACGAGGCCCTAGGTTCGATTCCCCAGCACCACATATACAGAAAATGGCCAGAAGCGGCGCTGTGGCTCAAGTGGCAGAGTGCTAGCCTTGAGCGGGAAGAAGCCAGGGACAGTGCTCAGGCCCTGAGTCCAAGGCCCAGGACTGGCAAAAAAAAAAAAAAAAAAAAAAAAAAAAAGTTATGGCTCAAGATTCTGTTCCCCCATGAGACACCATTTTGCAAGTGTCACCCCCAAATTACAATATTCTCATACCTTCACCTTCTCACATGCTTCCTCTGGTCTTGGGAAAGTGATGGAGGTAGAGGGCTGGTTTGCACTCTCCTGTAATATCTCATGTATGCCCCTGAGGATATAGGTATAGAAGAGGCATTCATTGTCTTCTGAGGAGTGAATGTCCTGGTTGAAAGACAGTGGGCTAAGCACAGAACTAGGAGTGAATGGATTCAGTTTTTCCTCATATGATGGCCTTTAGGCTAACCCTCCAAGAAAATTCAGATGTTATCCACTATTACTGCAGATTATCACAGTGGAAGACAGCACTAGATGTGGCCAAAAGACTTGAGAAGCTTGTATTTCACTCAATATAATGCTAGGTGCCAGCTTCCCTATGAAAACTTTTCTTTTTCCCCTCTTAGCACATGATATCAATATGTGACTCACTCCCTCCAATGAAAGAAAGGCTCATTTTCTCCTCATACCTGGACTCCAGATGCATTCCTCCTTTGTTTGGTTCCTCTAAGATTTTCCCAAGATGGTCAGACTAAGAAGTTCCCAAGGCTGCTCAGCCCTACTATACATGATTGCTCTGTTATACTTTCTTTTTTACGCTTCCCCTTCACATTTCAAGCACAAAACAAAACACTGTATGTATTTAGCAGAAGCCTAGATTTATAAGTCAAAATACCTCTTCAAAGGTTCAAGTCCTTGCTTTCCATGTACATCCTAGAAAATCTTGGAAACTTTTACTCTCAGTTTACACATCTGTACAACAGAGATCAGAACACAAAATTTGGAGGTCTGGAAGGACTTGAGAAATAGAAAAGGCTGACCTGTTGTGTTTTTTTTTTAACAGATATAAAGCAATAGATGAGATATTGATGTTGTTGTTGTTAGTTGTTATTAATCATTGTTAATTATTATTATCATATTGCTGTTACTGTGGTATCCCCAAGAAGCTCTGTGTGTCAGTGCAAAGGCACTTGGAAACATAGCTAACACATTATTTCACATGCTTGTTTTAAATTGCTCAAAGACAAGACAGACCCATGCTGGACTCTAGAATTCTCCATCCGCTAGCACCATTGTCAGTGTTTGTAAGCCACTGGCAAATGCCAATATAACCCACATTTGAGCAAGTAATTGAATATTAGAGATGGCACCCTGCTAGTGTCCAGAATGTTTATCCAGAGTGTGAATTGCTAATGGCCCATGCCATCTGGTAAGGCAATGATCAGCAACCATAAATAATGTCATGGGAAGGCCATTTTTCTCCCCACAAGAGCTCTCTAGTCATTCAGACTTACCACTGAGCAAAGTCACATGTCAATGGTATTACTGCAAAGGTGAGACCCTATTTTAAGCTATCTCACTAGGAACGACCACTTTTATCATTTTATTTACTTGTCTTAGTGACAAGTAAATAAATGACTAACATTCAAGAAACAGTCATCTGGTTAACTTTAAAATGGTTAATTAACTTAAAATTATATGTAAGCTACCATATTGAACAGTGTAGTTAAGTTCAGTCTTAAGAAATCCCAACTAGGGCACAGTTATCTAAATCCATAGCCTGCTCCTTTGCATAAGCTTCATTCATTTGGCTATATTTTCTGTCTTATTTCCTTGCATCCTGGATTCATCTCTCAAAGTCCTCATCTGGAATCTGTCTGAAGTTCTTCCCTCTTAAAGAGGCATTTTTTAAAGATGTCTACTGCTTTCAAGATGGGGATGAGATTGAAGGGTACAAAAGTACCACTGAGGGAAGTAGTGAGGTAGTTTATGTAGCATTTGCTCACACAGGGAACACTTGCCTTATCTGAGTACACAACAGGGAATAACACGGTTCGTCTCATAGAGGAACTGATGGCTTAGATTCTGTTCGCAGCTACAACAGTCAATTGGCATTCCATGGGCCAAGTTATCCCAACCAGCATCACAAGGCAGACATATGGCCATGCTGTCTCAGAAATAAATCAGAGGAAGAAAGCTTTGGTTTCATCTGAATCATTATGTTCCAATGAGACCCAGCCCCATCATCAATGAACAAAGCTCAAATGGAATTACTAGTGAAATTTCAAACATGTCCTATGTTCTTTTACCAAATGGTAAAGCAAACATGACATCCTATTGAATGCATTGGGTTAAAACAACCCTGGCAAAGTCACTTAAACTGAATTGTTCTTAAAATTAACATTCTGATCGGGTGCTGGTGGTTTATGCCTATAATCCTAGCTCCGCGGGAGGCTGAGATTTGAGAATAACCACCTAAAAACTGGAAGTGGAGCTGTGGCTCAAAGTGGTAGAAGACTAGCCTTCACACACACACACACACACACACACACACACACACACACACACACACACTGCAGGGGCAGTGCCCAGGCCAGGAGCTCAAGTGCTATGACCGGCCAAAAAAATTAGTATTCTGTGTGGTAACAGTAAATTATACCAATGGGAGAATAGGGTTACCAAGCTAAGGAACCAGCTAGAAACTTTAAAAGACATAGGTATCACTCTGATTTCTCCTTCATTTTGCATAAATTCTTGATCTTTTACTATCAGGCATAGGTAAATCATCAAGAAAGACTACACATAAGAGTGACAGAGACCACCAAGCATGGAGTGAGGAAGGTTTGAATCTCCCAGTGACTTAACAGTGTTCAAACAATGACAAAAAAACGCAAAACACTAAGTATAACCTGAAAAGCTTTTGTAGCTATGTTCAAAGCGAGAAAAACAAAGGCAAGCCTACTTTCTGAATCCAATAACATGTGCTGACAGAAAATTCAGGTTTTTCTCAAGCTGCTTGGTCTCTCTCTCTCTCTCTCTCTCTCTCTGTGTGTGTGTGTGTGTGTGTGTGTGTGTGTGTGTGTGTGTGTGTGTTTGACTAAAAATTATCTTTGGGCTAACATGCCCGAAAGAATATTGTTAAAACAGAAATAAACCCAATATAGAGGAAGAGGTTTATGAGGCACCATCTGGCTCTCCTCAGTCATTGAACTAGTCTGGGTGCAAGGGTAGAGCAAAGAGAGACAAGCACAGAACCTGTGGTATAAAATCTCCCACCAGAGCCCATTTCCTGAGGACAAGGTAGCAGAGAAATGTACACAGTCTGCTCCCACAAACCAGCCAGAGCAGCTCCCAGCATAACCCTATGTGCAAGTAGGGGAATTATGCTCTTGATACCAAAGCAAAGACTGTATCACAAAATTGCTGTTCTCTTGTGCTGGGAAATTCCAAGTCAGTGGAGAGAGGTGCCGAAAGTTACAATTGGTTCAGTCATTACTGAGGAAATGAATCGTCCATGCCACATCCCTGAGGTCAACCCAGGGCAAAAATCTAAAGTTCTTTAAGGAGATTTTTGTGAATAATTATGAAAAACAGTAATCACCAGAAGCTAGCTTGGGTTTGTTGAGAAAAAACTGGTATGCTGGATACCTTCCTCTGCCTTGTTTTGAACTAGTATGAATAACTAAGAGAAAAATAATGAGTATAGTAAGTCTAGACTTCAGCAATCTATAAGTCTACACCAAGAGTTGCCAAAGTATGGTTTCCATAGTAAATCTAGTCTGCTACTTGTTGGGTTTTTTTAAATGACATTTTATTCTAACACACCAACTTGTTTACAAACTACCTATGTTGCCTTATGCTGCAGTAGCAGCTGATTAATGGCAACAACTTGGAAAGCTGGGACTGCTTACTACCTGGCCTGGTACTACAGAAGGTTTCTGACACCTGGTCCATCACAGAGAAGGCTGGATGATAATTCAAAATAAACCATGTAGGCTCATAGCCACAGGCACAACCACACCAAATGTCTTTGATTCATGAGCTAATGATATCCAGGAGAAAGATGTTCAGTTGCAGATTCCTGGGTTCTGTCTCTAGCTTGCATAGTCTTTTATTTTCAACTCTGTGAATGAAAGCTTTGGTGTTACATGTAGACTTATTTTTTTGCAAATGTCCTAAAACCCAAGTGATCAGTGTACCTCCTTGCATGGTTAGTGTTCAAGTAAATAGACACACAAAGGCAGCTGGGAAGATTAGAAATAGTTTAAGGATATAATATTCAGATTTGTGGAAAAATAACAAGTGGGTCAAGAATGAGAGCTGAATTTAAATATTAAAAGTTGTATCATCTAGAAAAGGAATTATACTGGTTTCTAAAAAGTACATGGGATTGGGAGCTAAACGTATTTCAGTATAACAGTAGAATAAAATACTTATCAGTAGGTGGAGAGATCTTTGCCATTGATGAAGTTCAAATCCAGTCCAGAACTACTAGGAGGGATAAAGGACTCATGCCTAACTAGTATAACTATGTCAGAATCTCTGCTTCTCACAGAGTGTTTTCTCAGGCTGGCTTTGAATTGTGAGCCTTCAAATCTCAGCCTCCTGAGGACCAGTAATTATAAGTGTGAGCCACTACTGCCTGGTTATTGCAGATTTTCTTTTTCATGTGTTGGAAAAATTATTAAATGGAACCAGCACCTTACTCTCACAAGCATAGCTGCTATTGTTAATGATTCTCTTGTTGCAGTAAATTTAGCCTGTCCAACAGAAAATGCAAATTGCTTCCCCAGATACCTTAATTGAACATGTCTGTGCATACAAATGCCACAAAAGATATTCTATTCTTACTCTTGTCATTTAAACCAGCGGTTAAGAGGGGCTCAAATTTTGTGTTTTAAAGTACAGATTGAGTTAAAATACATTGGTTTGTGTAGAGATATTTATAAGTAAAACTGAGAACACAACATCTGTAATTCCCAATGAAAAGAAACTGGCTACTGCTCACTCAAGTCCATAAGCCATGAGCCATGTTGTACTTGATCATATGATTAAGGTTGAGCGCTCAGACTTACGAAGGATCATGTGTCACTAGTATTGCCAGAAACAGCAGTGGCTTCTCAATTTTTCTTTTTATCAATTGACCCCTTGTGAATTTTTTAAATCAGGATCTAGATCAATAATTCTTAGTTGAGTTTCAGCCCAACTAAGAACAACAAGTAAGTACACACACGCACACACACACGCACACACGCACACACACACGCACACACACAGTATATATAAATGTACACACAAGTATGTATGTGTATATATATATGCCTTTCAAATATACATCCCAACCTTCCTCCTAGTTAAAATCAGAAAAGTCAAAGCTGAGAAGAGCTAACACACAAGTGCCACATCCCCCTGCCATTTATGTCAGTCACCAGAGTCTCTGGCCTTTGGCTAGCTAAAACACTTGCTCCAGAATTACAATTTCTTCTTCATTCCCAAACCTCTGTTACACACTGAATAGGGGAGATCAAATAAGAGAGTCAAAGACCTGAAAGAAAGAAAATAAAACTTTTGGCACACCATGATTGTCTCTAGGACTTTCAAGGGAAAATTCTCAAAACACTTCATTTTCACTGACTGTGAAAAGAAGATATATTCGAGAGTAATTGAATAGAGGTGGCACTGTAGTCCAGGGTTCCACAAAGCTGACATCCAGCCTGCTAGTTACTGCAATGTCTGTACAAAAATACGTTCTGTAGCCTCCTGTGAACTCCTGTGTCTATTTGCAGGATGGGATTTTTGGAGAAACAATTATTCAGTTGAAACATTGGCCCTAGTGCCAAAAAGAAGGAAGAAGGCATTTTGTTAAAAAAAAATTATAACAAAAATATCACTCAATTTCTAAATACCACAGAAAAGTTTTTATATCACATAGCAACATCGGAAGCACCTCCTTAATTTAATAGACTCTCTGTTTGAATTCCTTACAGAAGCTTGATGAATTCTACAACTGGAATTTTTTTTAATCTCTTTCATTGAATATTTTAATTTTAAAAATCTAATTCATGATCTCTTTAAGTGATCATTCTCAATAAAGTGAATCATAGCTTTCAAATTGACTATTCCACATTTTATACGCATACAAGATTATATTTGAAGAAAATAATAAATTTAGATCAGATTAAGCATTTTATAAAAGAAACTCAAGATAGGCCAAAATCTGGGAGTTTTTCAATCTGCAAAAAAATGGTGGTCATTAAAATTTTTTAAATAATAAATATATATAAAATATATATAAATATATAATATATAAATATACATAATAAATATATATAAAACCTCTGAGCATTTTTTAACAGGTTTCAGTGGCATTTGAGATGTGTGCATGTGTGTCCTATAGATTTTACTGAGGCTTCTTTAAAGTTTGGTGAGTTTCAAAGTTGACTGATAACAACCTGATTTTGTAGAAATACTTAGATTTAGGCCCTCACTCTGTGCTTTCTGCTCTAGACTGCCAGCCCTAAGGACAAAGCTTTTGAACTTGACTGAGCATTCCTATACCCATTACTAGCTCTGTGTCCGGGTGCCATACTGAAGCTTTGTCTTCTTCCTTTAAACTTGTTATTATGAAAATGTTCAAGCATAAACAAAAGTAGATAAAATTGTAACATGAACCTTTTTGTACCCATTATTCATCTGCCACCAGATCTAGCACACAGTTGATTTCTTTTATCCTTAACCTCTCACCCTAGATTATTTTAAAGCAAATTCTATAATCTATAAATATACTGGACCATATCTGTAAAAGTTAAGGTTACTATTAAACAGTTCACTACAATTAGATTATTAAGACAAATAATAATCAAGAGTAAGTTACTGAAATATCACCTATCATCAAGTCAATGATATTTGCAGTAACTTGATTGTCATTTAATCTTTAATTAAGTGACAATTATTATCTATTTCCATCTATTATAATTGACAGATCTTTTTAAGTCTGAAGAGTGAATAGGTTTCCCTCTCTCTTTTTCCCTTGAAAAACTATTTAAGAAACAAGTTTTCTTCATATACATATTTTTCCCAAGTATGCCTTTTGTGGAATACAACTAACTACATGGAGTTATTTTAAATCTTCCCTTGTCTTTTGCATTTCTTATTTACTAGTAGGTAGAACTAGGGGCTTCATAAGATTCACAATTTCCCCCAGTATTCAATTAGTAAGAGTTCCTCACTAATGGAGTTATATCCTCCCTCTAGAAGTGTGTAATGTCTGATTGTTTAATTCATGATTTTTTTCTGGCCAAAATGCTCCAACAAATGCATTTGTTAGCAGTTAAAAATGGTTACAAACACTTCGTGTTTGTTTGTTAGCTGGATATTTCTCTAAAGAGAATTTTTCTCACATCCTTATCCAGAGGTAATGATTTTATTTGAAGGCACGACAAATGACTGATTATCTTAGTTTATCAGCCTTCAAAAATATTGACATTTCTCAGTAACTTCCAAAGTGACCAATGAATTTTTAGTGTCATGATGACTTCATGGAAGTAAACACATTTGATGTCTTTTAATCCCTTGTGCATATTATACTTTCTTTTTTAGAAAATGTCCCCATATATATGAGATGTTGACAGAAACAAGGAAAAAATTGCAATGGGAATTCCAGCAGCTTCCTTCTCAGCTGATTAGGAATTCCTGTCCTTTTGGAGGGTCCTTTATAGAGTAAGAACACTTTTTCATCCTGTTTGGACTCCTCCAAAGGTAGAGATAAGAGTTCAGCTCATAGATAGGACATAGTGATGCCCACATTGGAGATGAAAGAGGGTGGTCAGCCACTCTGATGCATGCATTCTTGATGGAGAGCCATCATGAGGCATCAGGTCTTCAGATTCTAGGACCCTGACACTGTGTCTTAACAAGGCTAAGCTATAACATCTTCCTTCTTATTACTCTGATTATACCCTTTTAATTATAGTTTTGTTTGTTTTTACAATGCTGGAGATTGAACTCAGAGTTTCACACATGCACAAAAACATGCTCTACCACTGAGCTACAGGCCCACCTTACAGTTATTCCTGACAATTATTTTAGGCACCATCTAGCTCCTTGACAAGACAAATAAGCAATTCCAAGAACCAGATACTCATTTATGCAGAATACTTCTATGCTTTGTAATACTGTAGTGGGTTTCATAGAAAGTTTTCTCTGGATTAGAAGGGTAGTCCATGCAGTCAAACACCAAGTATGCTGTCCTGTATAGAGGAACACTGAGGTGTGGCAGAAATAGCACATTAGAAAAAAGACATCTTGATTTGCAACTGGGTCAAACAGAGAGCTGGAAAAAAGGGATGAAAAAGAAGAGTTAAAAATAATTTTGCTTGTTTACAGACAGATTAATTTTCCTGGGAGAGCATTAAGCCCCTTGATAGCTATCTTACAGCTGTTAAATATTTTTCTAACCCCATTAACTAAATCCTTTTCCTCCTGGTCAGAGGCGTAAAATGAGCATAATATCATAGGCATGTTTCAAGTAGATTAGCTGCAGTAGCAATGTGTAAAATGGCCTAATGCTCACCTGCCATTAGCCCTCCCATCCCATCCCAGTTCTGATTACCCCATATGGTTCAGTGAGTAAGTGAGAATTGGCTGAAAAGTGAAGGAATGATTTTGCTTCTGCTCAAGGCCACATTTACATAACAGGATGGAAAAAATGTTGCTCGTGATAACGCTTTGTTTTTATTATCCTTAAGTAGTTGCACAAAGGGGTTTCAATTCAACATGTCTCCGTTTGTGAGTACAGTGCATCTTGATCAGTGTCACCCCTTTCATCATTCTCCTCCATCCCTCAATTTTCCTGCTACCATTTGTACATATGTACTCCCTCCACTCATCTTCTC